>NC_079412.1:7295968-7595968 GCF_026213295.1 Gadus chalcogrammus | reverse complement strand
TAAAATATATTTTCAACGTCACCTTGAGCTACAGCACTCACCACATTTTCTACAGGAAATGCATTTTCTAGTTTGATTTGCAACTTAGGCTCTTATTAGCTACCTGGAGATTGGGCAAGGGTAAGATATAATATTTGAAAACAGATACGCAGTTTCCCACTGTTAGAGACACTAGGAGCAGGGGTGCTATTGCAGCCGTGTATTTTGGAGTCTTCCTTTGGTTATATTAATTTCTTCAATTTGGACAGCATCCAATGGCCCTTTTTCTTTTGTAGTTTTGCCTCCTCCGTTTGTGTGTATGGTATGTGTGTGTGTATGTGTGTGTTAGCTTGATTAACCAACGTCTGTGTTAATTAACAACTTTACTACACCAAAAATACCTGGGATTATGTTGCCTCCCCTTCCCCTAGTACCACCACCCAACACCCTGGAGATAAGATGATGACACCACCCAACAACACCCTGGAGATAACAGGACCAATCACACGGTCAACCTAATGAGACCTCCACATACTGAGACCTCCACCCAATGCTGATGAGACCTCCACCAACACATCCTCCCTGTTCACCTGGAATCATCATTGGTCCGGACTGTCTACAGTCTCGTTACCTACAGGTCACCTTGGATAAAAGCCTCTGATGAATGACTAACTGGAAAGGACGTCACTCCCTCCTCTCTCTGTCCTCTATATGTCCCTCTCCTTTACCCCCCTGTCTTTCTCCTCCCTCCCCCTCCCTCACTCCCTCCTCCCTCCCCCTCCTCTCTTCGTCCTCCCTCCGTCCTCTTATTCCCTCCCTCCCCCCTCCCCTCTCTCTCCTCTCTCCGTCCTCCCTCTGCCCTCTGTAACTCTCTCCTCCCTCTCCCTCCTTCCCTTCTCTCTCCTTTCTCCTCCGCCTCCCTCCTCCCCCTCCCTCTTCCTACAGAGGAGATTAGGTCTTTACTGATTAAATTATCTGATCCACACACACACACACACACACAAAAACACACACACACACACACACACACACACGGTCGCATGTGCACAAACAAAAATGATCTTGAGTACATACAAAGACATGCATGCATGCGCGCACACGGACAAAAACACACACACACACACACACACACACACACACACACACACGCTGCCACACTCTCCATGGCAACAGTTGTTCAAAACAAGGTGTACTCACAGAGATCGGGTCCTGTGGAGCGTCTGCTGGTGGAGCGCCACGGAGAGGCCGAACAGACTGCCTGGAGCCCCGTGCTTGACCAGCGGTGCCTGGGTGTCCAGGTACACCGCCCGGTCCTGGGGCAAGAGCCCCCACAGCACCACCCACCACACCCCCCACCCCGGAGCCCAGCGGAGCAGGACGAACACAGCAGGACGAGAGAACATGGAGACAAAATATGTGCTCTGGTCCAATGGCGTCCTTAGAAAAGAGAGGGAAGGACACGGGAAAGAAAAGGACACAAGAGAAGAAGAAGAGAGAAGGACATGAGAGAGAAGGAAGGAGATGAATCCACAGGAAGGAGACTATCGCTGGAGACACGTTTGGCGAGACAAGAAATCGTGAAATGCTACTTTATGGTCAGCATGTCAATACACACTTATATATCTCTGCCATTCTGTCTCTCTCTCTTTATCACTCTCTCGCCCCTCCTTTCTCTCTCTCTCTCTGCACTCCTCTCTCTCCCCACTCCTCGCTCCTTTTTCTCATTCATATTCTACAGCGTCTCCCTGTGTGTCCCTCAGTGACCTGAACCTGTCTCTCGGACTCTCTGTCTTTCTACTTGTCTGCCTGTGTCCCTGTCTGTCTGCCTGTGTGCCTGTCTGTCTGTGTGCCTGTCTGTCTGTCTATAAATCCCATACAAGGACTCAGACAAAGTTAACAAACCACAACCACAAAAAGCGAGCTTTGTTAAAGGAACTGTTGGTGGTAAAGGACATGAAAATTGGACACTAATGCGCCTACTTCCTTTTATAATTGGATGTAAGATACCAGAACAGGAGCCTGCATGGGAGATTTTAATGGACCTTAAAGGAGCATTTCACCGGTGGAGGCATGCATATGTATTGAAATTGGGTCCTATATGTAGTCGAATAATAAAATAAAATTCTAATTTGGTGCCGTCTTGACCGAGAAAAGGCAGAAAGTGACTTTTTGGCGCTTGTGGATTGAAGACAACAACTCCCACCATGCACCACGATGCACAGCTTCGCTGGCGGCCACTCCCGCTGATCATCTCCGCCTATCGGACACCTTGTTCCATCTACTAATGGAACAAATCAGCGTGGAGCTTGACCCGACGTCACTGGCAGAGAGTAGTGACGCTTGCACAGAAGCATACGATACGGCCGACATCTTTCTTTATTCTGGGTGGAAATAGTAACATAGTTACGCCATTAAATGCGTTTATGTAAACATTTTTAGCGAGAAATGTGCATTTTACTTTCATAATGTTCGCTCGTTGAATGTGAAGGATGTTTGGTTTGATAGTTATGACGAAGAGGGAACGCTCCATTCACTTGCATGGACAGCGTCTCTGGTTGCTAAGCAACCTCAACGTCTTGGCGGACTATCTGCTGATCAACACTACGAATGCTGGAAACACACCAGACACACCATGTGAAGTTATTTAACCCGATTATTGTTATTTATATCCGAGATTATTTAATCTAACCCGATCTAAACTCTATCATGCACCCAAACACGGCGGCGTTTGGGTTTCCTACCTCGGACTCCTAAATCCAGCTCAGCCACAGGCGCGTTGGCGCGTTGAACCATTTTTGTGACACACAATGATCAAGCGTCAAGTTAGGCACGTTACACGCGTTTGGTGTGGCCTATGCGGTTTCACCCAAAAAATCGGCTTTGTGTGGACAGGGCCAAGAAGGCGAACACACGTCACCAAGACGGGGAGAAAGCGCCAGGCGACTTACGCCACTATCTGCCAATGGATCGTGGATGCCTGGGCTGATATAACAGTCTCAACTGTGGTCCAAGCTTTCACGAAGGCAGGAATAATCACTGAACTGCCAGGCAACAGCAGCGACACTGACTCGGATAATGACGAGAGGGATCCGGGCATGTTGGATGCCGTACTCGCCCAACTGTTCAATTCGGACACACAATAATTCGTGGGATTCGTAGACGGGGAATAAACTGAAAAAGTGATCTTATTGTTAAGAGATATTGATATTGATCAGATATTGATGAGATATTGTTAATATGCACATTAATGTTTGAACATCGTTACTATGGGAGTGACCGGAGTTGTCAGAACGCTTAATAAAGTTTGACTTTATCTGACTGTTTTGTTGACATTCCCTTTAGCACAGCTCGGTCTAGTCGATGCATAACGCAACCCCAGTCAAACATTTGACTGCAGTATCTTCTATTCTATGCGCCTTATAATCCGGTGCGCCCTATTATAGGGCGCTGTTATATTTACATTTACATTTAGTTTATATGAACTGTTTTCATATATATACAAATACAAACGAGAAATACAAAGTCCTCGTTTGTATTTCTTTCGAAATGGTGAACTTTTGCATGGAGCCATCTTCTATATGAGATCCAGTACCCTCCGCCAATGTACTTCAGTTTTATCAACAGCCTCTGTTATCTTAGCTTCAGACGCCGTGGATGTTAGTTTCTGCTGGTGAAGTCCCACCCACTGGCACTGCTCTAATAGGTCTGTAGCGTCAGTGGGTCCCACCCCCTAGAGGGGGTTGGGACTAGTGGTTGTAGTCTTACGAGAATCATCCCCTCTTACACTTCCTGTTTTCAATGACGCAAAAATCGTCATATTGCGTCATTGAAAACAGGAAGTGTTGGAGATTGATACAGATTTCTCCAGTCCCTCCAGAAAATAAGGAAATGATGCTAGACCATTCAAAAATATGTGTGGGTTTCTAAAAATACAAATCTTATGTGAAATGGGTGAAGTTTCCCTTTAAGGAAATTGTTGACATTGTTGTGTGTAACAGACTCTCAGAGGAACCATTGTGTTATTTATCTTGTAAACTACTGGATCATCGCAAGTTGCTCACAACTACCTTTCCGGACTTCAGATTGAGGCTTCATAGACCACTACCCTCATCTCATTCGCTGCTATGGGCCTTTAACGGAGTTGGGGACGATGAGGTTCGAAGCTAAGCATAGCTTCTTTAAAAAAGTCATCCATGACACTCACAATTGGAAAAATGTGCTGCTCACTCTTTCCTCAAAGCACCAGCAAATGATGTCCTACCATCTGGATAATGAGAACTTTTTCAAGACAAAACTGTACGTTGAAAAGGTGAAAGTCATCAGGGTCTCCAAATTGGATCCATTACTAAAGTGTACAATACAAAATAAGTACCCACATCTAGACAGCGTGTCTCTGTCTAAACATTTTCCACTGCATGGAACACAGCGTGCGGAGGGCATGACTTCACCTGCTGGGCAGTGCAGTGGCCTCCCAGAATTCCATGATATTGTGACTGGTCTTGTCAACTCCAATGATGTGATGAAAGTAAAATACTTTCATCCTGGTACATTGAACATCTAAGGTCTTACGAGCTTGTTGAACCCCACTGTGCGGAAATAGTGGCCCTTGATCCAGATGTGCCGACAGATTACCGCCCAGCGTACAAAGTTGATGGAAAGCTGATGGTCACCACAAGATCATTCATTCTCCATTAAAGAAGCAAAAAATTGTATGCTTTTTGCTTACACTAAAATGGTCTATTCAATGATTATTTTATTAATGATTTATCAAGTAAATGTTCTAACCTAAGTTTTACATATATTTTCCACCTCTTTTCTCTTTAAGACTTTGTTACTTCGGGTAGTTGTCTCTTCCAAAGATGCCGGAAGAATCCAGCTTGTCGAAGTACCGAAATCTGAACAAATTGATAGAAATACTAAGAGACTCGAACTTGAAAGTGATTTCTCACCACAGATTGACGACCCAGAATTTGGAAATGCAATATGCAACTTGATGTCAATGTCTGAGTTACCAGCTGAGCGTGCAGTCTTGCATATTGTGTGGGACAGTGATTAATCTCTTAACCAGTCCTCTATCTAGGGTTGCCAACTATCAGAAATGTGAATAAGGGACACATGCACTCGCACAAATGTGTACACGCATGCATTTGCTACTACTGTGTTACCACTACTACAGTGTTACTACTGTGCTAGACTTACTGTAGCAAGTCCTATCCATTTAATAATTCGTACCATAATCACAAGTAAAAATTTATTCTTCAACCACGTCAATAATAAGCATGTACTAAAGACACATACCTTAACTTCAGTTTTGTATTTGCAGTATATACAGACTACACAAGAAACAGATTAACATTGAAGAATTTATTTTGTGCAAAATAACATTTTTTTTTGGAACAGTAGTATTGCGTTTCTTAATGGAACAGTAGTAGTGCAAACATTTGGCCTCTTAGGCCTAACAAAAGTATAAAAACACCTAGTGCAAAATTGATCACAAACTGTAAGCACTTAAATTAACTATAAACAAAAACAGTGCAATATGATCACAAATTGGAACCAAAACATGAAATGTAAACTAGCACTTAGTGCAAAAGAAGTATCACAAACTGTAAACAAAAAACTTGCTGGGCCTCCAAAGCCATGACAACACCTGTGTAGCCAGCAAAAGTATGCACATTAAAGCAGCCGGTCGAACAATAAAAAAACTAACATAAATACAATATACTTCCCTGGCAAGTTGCACCCCCTGTTGGCAAACCCTAAAACAGGTATAGAACATCACACACACCATATTTCTTTGTTTTGATCTTTGCAGCTCTAGTAGCAAATACAAAATACATTGTAATGTGTGTACACATTAAATCAGGCATAAACATAAATAAAAACACAACAAAATAAAAAATCCAAAAGGCACATAATGTACTTGTGGTCTTGTGCAAACCCTACGGTTCCTAATACTGCCTATGGAACCAGAAAAGATCACACAACCCTATTTCTTCCACTTGTATTTTTTTGTATCTCTGGCAGCAGCAAGCAGTTGTGTATCCACCACAGCCTCAGTGTAAAACTGTGAGCAAGACTTTTCGTAATTGAGAGTGACAATTAGCTCACTCTTAATCAGTGCAACAGAGCATTTGTTCCGCACGTCTGTCCATTTTCAGGAGCACTCGTGCCCCTAAGTTAAAAAAATTAGGAGCACAGGGGAAAAAAATGGGGGCACAATAGGTTTTTGTTTAGAACATTTATTAGCGTGCAGAAATTGCACAAACCAACAGCACCAACTTACTAAAGCAAAATTATGACAAATAAATAGACAGCACCAATTTCGACTTCCACCGTACCAGGGGTTATTGGGCTGGGTGCGATTTATATAGAAATCGGGACAGCGAGAATGCATAGTGGAATCGATGTGTTTCACCACAGCATCGCGTTTCAGGTTAGGGTTCCCCGTTATAAACAGAGAGGAGCCTGCCATTGCCGATGGGGCTTCCTTACAAAATGTACAGAACATTTTCATGTTCTTAGCATCATAAACTAGCCACCCGAAATCCTTCAACCAGTCGGGGGTTGAATTTGTAGACTTTATCGACTAAAGTAACAGCATTAACTTTCTCCACGCAGTCTATTCATAATATTGTAATGACCACGGAAGAGGCAGTGAAGGAAGTATTGATTAGACAGCGATTTAGATACCGAATAAACCGTTGGAACGCACAAGACTGGTAACCATAGCAACGTAGGTAAACAAACCCTCAAGCCCTCCCATAGCGCTCTCCGCGCTACGGCCATCCGGAGGCGCACAGAGCTTTTGGCCGGGGTATTATATATACAATACTCTATATAGAGCTCGGGGAGTCGCAAAAGGCAACAATCACTTTCTCCTCCATGCTGCGGTTCACCCCGGACTGCACTGCAGGGAACGGTTGGCCGGTTGAAAACCGATTGGCTGTTACATTACGCACGTCACTCAGTGCCCACGCTGTTGAACGCTGATTGGCTGTCATCACGCGAATGTCGCGGCAAAGTTTAAATATTTCAACTCGAGCAAAAGTGGCGTGCTGCAAATCCACCTGAAATCCACGTGAACGCGCTCGCCGGTGCCGGGCAAAAGTGTCGCGCTGCAAATGGCATCGCTGCTTTGTATGGAATCGTTTCGCCCCTTCGCGTTTGGTGTGAACGCACAGTATAGTGCGCTGTGGAGAAGTCACTCGCACGCGTGCTCCTGTTTTGTTTTTCTCGTTCGCACGCCGAAATATTCACTCGCAAATGCGAGTGAAATGGGCGCACTGTAGAGCCCTGGTGCCAGGACATCAGTAACCACTGCCTCAGCCTTTGTCCTCCCACAGGACATCTTCTTTGCAATAGCGGAGTCAGGGAGTGTTTGGGCGGTCAATTTGAACTGACAGTCGGAGGAGTTGTAGCTCAAATTGTGCTTGACTGTGTGATAGACATGAGCAACCTCAGCAGCAGTTACCTGTAATAGAAAAAGAAGATCAATAAATGTACAAATACTGTATGAAATAAAAAATACATATACCCCTGACCTGGCTGTATGGCACATCAGCGGTTCGCAAGCTTTTCAGGCCTTGACCCCCCCCCCCCCAAAACAAACATTTGAATAGTTGAGGCAATACATGTAGTTGACATGGTTTCACAGATAAATAAAAATACAATACACATAGTAGATCTGCAAGGTGTTGTGAGCTTGTAGATCGGCTACATATTAGGTATTGAAAGTCCTTAAATTTACACCCCCAAAATCATGTGGGGAGTGGACCCCCCTGGCCTGGGGGTCGACCCAGAGGTTGAGAACCACTGTTATACATGCATGAGCTGTTTGAGGTGTGTACAAGTTGTAAACAGACAGTATGCAATATTTTTTTATATTATTAATTATATGATATCTACTTGCATTACACAATATGATTTAGTTGGTTTTATTAAAAAAGAAAATAGCACAGAGTATCAGTGTTGATACTTAATTATATTGAACATTTAGAAGCATGAATTGACAACACAAAGTGTGAATAAAGGTATGATTAGGAAAATAGTCTGAAATGTAAAGTATACATTACTTAGATCTGTGCAGACCAAAAATTTTCCTATCCCCTTTATTAAGCCTTAAATCAGGGTTGCCAACTTTGGGACTTTGGCTGGAGTGAGACTCTAAAATATTAGCGTGAGCGGCGAATATTTTTGACAACCCTAACCCTAATTTTTTTTACTAAATAGTCCTCGTTTACTTAGTATAAACCCTCATTTAAGAAAAAAGGTTAAAGAATGTAAACGCTTTTTCAAAATGTTCATTTATTCATTTATTGGTTGCACCATTACAAAATAAAGACAGAAATTTCAGAAACAAAAAAGGGCACAATAGTTACCCCAGCTCCCCAGAGCTGGCTGTGTGTGTGTGTGTGTGTGTGTGTGTGTGTGTGTGTGTGTGTGTGTGTGTGTGTGTGTGTGTGTGTGTGTGTGTGTGTGTGTGTGTGTGTGTGTGTGTGTGTGTACAGGTGTGATGCAGGTATATCTTCCTCCTCCATCATCTGAAACTCTAGGAACTCATCATTCAGCTGGTCCTGCTCCCTTGGTAGGTTGTAGGGCAGGTGATGGTTGAATCTAAACAGATATAATGGTTTGAGAAAAGGGTCTTTGCAACAGAATCAGAATGAACCAATATCACTATACAGCCCAGGTAGCTGCATACATAACTATGAACAAAGTAGAGCACATCATCCAAGGTGGTATCCATTTTTTGTCTGAAGTCCACGAACCTTGAATGCTCCAGCACAGGGTCATGTAAAGGGAGCTTAGCTGTGGCGTGCTCGACTGCCTTCACAAAAAAGCTCCTGGCTGCGAGATGGAAGTTTTTAGCTGAGTCCATGGAGACATCACCTGCTTCCACAAGGCGGTTTAACGTTGTCCTCGTTGTGAAGCCCACACCAAGCTGAGAATCTAAAAAGGTATGTATGGATAATTTAGTGCTTAGAGTAACAGAAGACCTGCAGACAATGCAAACATTATATAAAACCATTGTTTTTGTCACTCCTAATTCACCTGGCAATTGGCTCTCCTCATCCCTGAGGTCCACTGTGTCCACATTGACACCTCTAAAAGCTCCTGGCTTCAGGAATTTGGACAGGAGTTTCTTGACGAACAACCTGATCTTGAATACACAAATAGAAGAATTAGATTAGCGAAAATACGGACTCTCACACATTACCCTAAAAAATATACCCCCTTGTAAATGATCCCTATTCATACAATTACTTAAGGCACAGGGCTAAAGGAACTCTAAAATAGTGACGTGAATAGTATAGTAGACAAATAACGTTTTATATATTTGTGAGTTCAACTACAAATAAAAAACTAAATGCAACAATAAGTGCTATGTACTTGTTCATGAAGTAGATAGACACAAGGGTCTTGCCGCTGGAATAGCAGGTTGAAATGTGTGAAAGTTATCAGTGTCGACTGGTAGAACAAGAGATGGATCTCCGTCATTGAGTCCTGGAACGATTCAAGCAGCCGGACACAACTCGGACAATTCCTTCTTCTATGACTAGACTAATTGAGCAATTTACCTCACTGTACACGGCACCAGCAGCGGAGGCATTGTTGTGCACTATGTGGCATGGGCAACCTAGGAGGAACACTGAAGGGTTTTCTTTCAGCACCCTCGATTTGATAGAGTTTCTGTCTCCCATATTTACGCTGGCATTGTCAACAGAAAGAGCAATGCAATTCTGCCAAGGTATACTGTGCCCTTTCAACACAGAGTCCATCTTGCTGAAAATGGTTGCCGCAGTGCCACAGCCTTCTTCAGTTGTTATTCCCATATCCAAAAATCTATGGGCTACCCCATTGGTCTCCCAGATTTTGATAGTCAAAGGGTTCATCTTTGCCTTTCCTTAAGAAAAAGCCACAAGTTTTACACAATCAGACAATAATTGAATCCGCCATCGTCAGTAAACAGTAAAGCAGTAATTCAAGCAATGCACAACTTGTCATTCTCTATACCTATTATATGTTGGATTGATTAGATGTGGGATTCAAGCACCATGTAAAAGCCTAATGGGAGAGGGAAAATAATTAAAAAAGGTCACCTGTATCATTGGACCCATCTGTCGACAGACTGAATGGTTTACTCTTCATGTTGCGCACCAGCTCGTTCAGTAAATAAGGACTTATTGCCTTGTTAATGATGGCTGATGTCTTTGTTCTTGCGGAACAATACATCTTGGCAATTTTAGAATCCGGAAAGCACTCTTTAAACAGCGGGCTGAGGTGGTCTGCAAAGGCTATAGGAATATTGTGGCTGACCAGGGTCACTGCCACTTTGACCTCTCCCCCTCTAGCCTGTAAAAAAAAGTTTACAAAGAATTTACATTTGAGGTAGAATTGGAATTGTAAGCAGCGGACCCTGATTTTGCCCTTTTCTTCTGCTTGACTGTTGGCTCTGTGCTTGTATCTTCCTCCTCCTCCACCACATCCTCCTCCTCCTCCACCAGCACCTCATCATCCAACACCACCACTTCTTCATTGTCTTTCTCCACTCTTTCCTCTATCTAAAAAGGTAGGCTGTGTTAAAAAACCTGCAGCCTTATAATGACATGGTAGCATAATCATGACATCTCCATTAAAATTACATGTAGGCCTGGATTATCCTGTGCTAATATTGGTAAGACAAGTTCATATTTTGAGTTGTGGTGAGGTATCAGGTGGAGGGCACACTGTCCATCTTTTAATGAAAAGGTAGGCTAGTGTAACATTTTTATTTTTGCTAACAAACAACTGAACATATATCATTTTGTGACTAGCTTACCTGCTGAAGCTCTGCTTGATTCTTCTCTCCATGTCAATGATCCGTTTTTCTTTTGAAATATTTCAGCAAGCTCATCTAAGAAAACGTCATTGCACATGAGCCTTTTATTTAGCAATTACCTAGCCCTCATAACACAAGTGAGAAAACGTTTGCAACTAGTTGAAGTCTTTACTGTCTCAGCACACAATTAGACTGATTAAGCAAGGCTACGTCTGTAGTGACAAGGTACACTATTGTATTAGACAATTTATTATTCGATTTGTTAGGCTACTTTATCTGCTTACCTTGATTAATTATTAAACGCGTATCAGTGGGCTCCGACTCCGAACCTATACGCTCTGAACTCTCTGACCTTTTCAAACGCAACTTAGTATCAGGCACGTGGTTTTCAGCGAATCAACGATCAGAGAATACTGCAGTGGTCACGTTGTAGGTAGGCAGATGTTACGGCTGCTAGTCTGCTCCCGCAGAAAATAATCGGGAGGATTTTTTATTTGGCGTGACATTTCTTGCGTGTGCGTGACAGCGTGACTGTTGGCAACCCTGCTTAAATGTCAAATGTTCAAACATATAGCCTATACTTCTACTTGACCTCACAGTAGTGAGCCTTCTTCTGCTCACGCAGGTGCTGACTGTTCTGACACTAGTATCCACTCGTCTAGGCTACTACTAGCATACAACAAACATGCTTAGTTATTTGACATACCATGTTAGCCTCCGGAGTTGCTTGTCGGACAAGGAACTGTGTCAGAGCTCCCTGACTTCTCCTCTGGGTCTCGTTTTTCTTGTGTGCTCCACCAGAAGCATGTTGTCTTACGTCTGTCAGACCACCGTGGCTGACCAAAAATTGACATCTGCATACAGTACAGTTCGCCTTAAACTCATCTTCACGAACACTATCGATCCATTTAAAGTCCCTTTCCAACTCTTCTGTATTTTGCTTTTCTTTTTCCTTTTTTTCCTTTTGGCGTGCCGGGAGGAGGAGGTAGAATGTCGTTGTCTTCATTCGAGGACGAGGTAGCTCCAGCATGGGAAGCCATTCTTGTTCGTGTTTTTAGTTTAATGAAGCCGGGCAAACCGCTTCAGGCAGCAGCAGAGCCAATCACTGTGAAGAATGTATCCTAGCAACCACCTGCCATTGGTCGGTACTCATGACAGCTGATTCAGTTTTTTACGGGACGGTTGAGTGACGGAAGAGAAGAATCGCTCTCATTCTTCCACGACCCGAAATACGGGACAAAGTGCGTCCCGTATCAGTTCATTACGGAACACGTCTTTTAGTTTCCAAATAAGGGACGATTCTGTTTTTTACGGGACGGTTGGCAACTCTACCTCTATCTGTTCTATTGGTTCAGTCTCCTCTCTGGATACAACCAGTGTTCACTCTGTAGATTTCCAGGATAGGTCCCTAAATTCTATGCAGAGCAATTTAAGGCATGTTGCTATGTGGCCCATTCCGTTTTCTATCCCCAAGTTTTCATATGATTGTGAACTGAAATTGCGTAAAGGCAATGCAACAAATGAAAAGTCCAACATGGGCTTTGATGTGACAAGAGACATAAAAATGGAAATCTCACAGGCGATTATTGAAATCAAAAGCTACCCTGAGAAAGATGAAATTGAATCGGTTGCCCCTTCACTGGTTCTGAAGTATCCGTGCCTGAAGGAGCGAGGTAGCATCACAGGCTACGATGGTTGGGAAACAAATATCAAGTACAAGCTGAGAAAGTTCAGGTCAAAGCTGCGCGAGGCGGGCTGTAATGAAGTGGATGGTTGGAAAACCAGTATCAAGTACAAGCTGGGAAAGTTCAGGTCAAAGCTGCGCGAGGCGGGCTGTAATGAAGTGGATGGTTGGAAAACAAGTATCAAGTACAAGCTGGGAAAGTTCAGGTCAAAGCTGCGCGAGGCGGGATGTAATGAAGTGGATGTTAAGAGGAAAAAAAAAGTAGGAGATGACCATGAACACAAGAGGAAAGAGTTGCTCTGGTCGATGAAACTAAAAAGAAGATAAAGAAAACGACATTGATGGCACAAGATGGAGCTGACATTTTCCCTAAGGCGGAGAGAGGTAGTAGAGGGGAAGCCTATGGTATCCGAGGTCCAGCCCGAGGTCCATTTTTCAGTGAGCCGTAGCACTGAAAAATTTGTAATCCCCACGACTTTACTGTCCCGCTCGACGATGCCCTCTCTCTCCTTGTGAGCTCGGAGTCGGACGACTCCGACCGCGACGAGGAGGGGGCGACTCCCCCTGCTTCCCCTCTCCGAACGGAGAGGCCCGGGGCAGCAGCATTGCACGTCTCTGCCGCCACCTCACTTCCAGTGGTTGGAGCTTTGGTGGCAGAGCTACCGGGCATTATCGCCAGGGCAGCCGGTGCCCATGCCCTCAGGCCCCCCAACGCCCGGACCAGCTCCGTGGCATCTGGGGGCTCGAGGCCGCGCCACGCCCCGCCCGCCTCGACCCGATCTGGCCGATGTTGCCCGCCATCAGCCCGTACTTCAGTGGGGCTGCGGCTGAGCCCGGGAGGCTCGGGGCCCCGGTGAAAACATTTATCAAGGTCACGAAGACGGAGGGTCTGACAGACCGGGGTTACAGGGCAGTACCACCGCTGGATCCCGCTCTGTGTGCTGTCTTTGGAGTGAAGCCGGGGCTCAGCGACCGCTGCCCCACTCCCAAAGACCAGCTGACGGCCAAGCTTACAGACAGAGCGCATCAGTGTATGATGCAGCAAGAGGCTATTATGAATAACATCGCCCTGCTGGCGCATAACGTCTCCACCATGGCGGTTGACCCTCATCGTCTGGCCGAACAGGCAGCCGACGTGGCGAAAACCGCCGGTGTCATCCTCTGCCTCTGCTCCACCGGCGCGGTGGCAGCGGCCCGGACGGCGGCATGGCAGCACCTCATACAGAGGAACCTGTGGCTGCAGCAGACCCCGGGCATCCCTGAGCCGATGAGGCGGCAGTTACTGGAGTGCCCCATCAGCCCGGACGTGCTGTTCGGGCCCCGTCTGTCATCTAGGGTGGATGACATGCAGGCCGCTTCCGAGGAGGCAGAGAAATTCCGGAGACACGTCTCCCGCCCTCCGCCTCCACCGGGGCGGCAGCGCTCCGCTCAAAGCCCCCGTCGCCGCCATAGGCCCCCGGCAGTCACTGTCGCGGCGCCGCCGGCAGCTCCTCCTCCTGGCCTCCAGGCTTACCAGCCCCGCCCGCCTCCATCGCAGGTTGCGGCGAGCGGCCAGCGAAGGCCCAGGGCAGCGGGCTCATGGGGCTATGTCCCGCCCCACAAGCGCCGGCGAAGGCAATTACGGGGCGAGGGAGGAGCGTGTGACAGCGAGAAACACCTCTTTACTAAAGACGGCTGTTTTCTCCCCACACAGTTAACACCGGAGCCGGGTAGAGCTGGATTCAGTTGTAATGAGAGCACGGCTCTCACAGCAGAGGATGGAGACGCTGTGGTCTCTCCTCCGCCGCTGTTCCCCGGGCAGCGTCGTGACAGCCCTCTCTGTCATGAGGCTGCTGGGCATGATGTCAGCCGCTCACACGGTGGTGCCACTGGGGCTGCTTCACATGAGGCGGCTGCAGAGATGGTTTTCTCGCCTGCGCATCGACCCGGTGCGCCAACGGCGGCGCAAAGTGACCATTACCCTATCAGTGGGCCCCGATTTGACACACTGGGGCGATCCCCGAACTCTTGCGAGAGGGGTGCCGTTGGGCAGAGCAACGTCACACGTCTCGGTGTTCACGGATGCTTCTCTGTCGGGCTAGGGAGGAACATGCGAGTTTGACGTGGTGGGCGGCGTTTGGCCCCCCCCTCCGTGACCATGCATATAAACGCATTGGAGCTCCTCACTGTGTTGAAAGTGGTTGTAACGGGTTCGATGGAGCGCTGGACACAGGTTTTGCTTCTTCCACAAGGAAGTTCTTTTATTGTTTTCCACAATCGTGTAAATCAAAGACAATTGGACAGAACGTAAATCATATTCTGCTTAGCGCGATCTCTGTTGGCGATCGGCTCCTTTCTCCTCCCAATCCTTCCTGGATTCCCCACTCACTACAAGACAAAAGCAGGCACAAAAGTACAAACACTCCCTGATTGGCCTGAGTGCCGACACCTGCCCGCACTCAGGTCCAATCCCCCCAGCCAATCCGGTGCTCTCCCAACCTGCCCATACTCCCCCTGCAGGCCAGACGTCGCACGTCCCCCCACAGTGGTCCAACACTTTGCCCCATTGTTGACGAATCAACATGTAATGATTCGCACGGACAACAAGG
The DNA here is from genome assembly GCF_026213295.1 of Gadus chalcogrammus. NCBI lineage: Eukaryota > Metazoa > Chordata > Actinopteri > Gadiformes > Gadidae > Gadus > Gadus chalcogrammus. The sequence goes on along the minus strand of NC_079412.1, from coordinate 7,580,895 downwards.
CGACAGCAGCATACATAAATCGCCAAGGGGGCGTGCGCTCGGCACAGCTGCTGAGCATAGCGAGACAGCTGTTATGCTGGGCGCACACGCACTTGCTCTCCATCAGAGCAGCGTACATCCCCGGTTTCCTGAACAGAGGGGCCGATATGATGTCGAGGGGGGGTCCCCAACCAGGAGACTGGACCCTGCACCACGAGCGAGTTTGGGAAAGCGGAGGTCGACCTATTCGCCACGCGGGAGAACACGCAGTGTGAGCTGTGGTTCTCTCTCAGCGCGAAGGACAATCCCCCACTCGGGGTGGATGCATTCGCTCACAGACCGTGGCCGAACGCACTCCTGTACGCTTTCCCGCCCGTCCCCCTGATTCCCCAAGTCTTGGACTGAGTCCAAGAGGAGCGGCTGTATATGATTCTCATAGCACCGCAACGCACAAGTGCACCGTGGTTTCCCTTCCTCCAGTGTCTGCTCTCGGGGCCGCCGAAGGAACTCCCATGGCGGCGGGAAGCTCTCTCACAGGCAGGGGGAGCAATCATAGATTACCCAGAGATCGGCCAGCGCTTGTGGGCCTGGCCGCTGAACACGAGCGCCTAGAGGGTCTCGGCCTCTCCCAGGAGGTCGTACGGACCATCCAGGGTGCCAGAGCTGACTCCACCAGAGCGTGTTACTAGGCTAAATGGGCGGCTTTCAAGAAATGGTGCACGGAGAGGGGTTGTGATCCCATCTCCTGCCCTTTGCCGCGTGTGCTCTCTTTCCTCCAGACACTGATGGAAAGAGGGCTGGCCTTTAGCACGGTTAAGACGTACGCGGCTGCTGTTTCATCATGCCACGAAGGCTTCGGGGATAAAACTGTTTTTAGTCACCCCTTAATGAAGCGCTTCCTAAAAGGTGTGAGGAGAGAGAGACCCGTGACACGCTCTCTCACTCCACAATGGGATTTAACACTGGTGCTGCGCGCACTGGTTAAAGCCCCATTTGAGCCTCTTGACTGGGTGCCCCTCAAGTTTGTGTCAGCCAAGACAGCTTTGCTGCTGGCCCTGACGTCAGCTAAGAGAGGGAGCGAGTTGTCTGCACTCTCTGTAGCCCCTTCTTGTCTTAAAATACAAGGAGACGGCAGTTCGGCCATATTATGCCCGAACCCGGTTTTTACACCAAAGAGTATTACTAGCTCGTTCAGATTGAGAGTAATAACATTCAATGGTTTCTCTCTCCCTCCTCATCAATCTGAGGAGGAGGCAACAGCCCATCTCTTGTGCCCCGTACGTGCGCTTGCCTGTTATGTGAAGCGCACGGAGGCTCTGCGCAAATCTCAACAGTTATTTGTGCATTACAGAGAACATTCCCAGGGCCTCCCCCTGACGAAACAACGGCTGTCGCATTGGCTGTGTGATGCTATCACACAGGCTTATGTGTCAGCGGGGGCAGAGCCGCCTGAGACTATCAGAGCTCACTCCACCAGAGGAATATCATCCTCTGTCGCTCTGCAAAGAGGGATGCCTATGGAGGATATCTGCACAGCAGCCTCCTGGGCTTCCCCAAGCTCTTTTATTAGGTTTTACCTAAGAGACATGTCGCACCTCTCTATGACACACTCAGTTCTAGGTGCTTTGTCAGAGTGAGTGTGATTTTGTGACTATTCCCCTCGCATATTAAACAATGTGAGGAGGAGTCAAATATTCATGCTGAGAGCTCTTGTGTCTTATCAGACACATTGGAGCTGCTCGTTGATGACGTGCCGTTAGACGCATGACGTATGTTATGCTACGTCTGACGCATGATACTAGCGCGTATGTAGCTGTGTTTCTGGTACTGATCGGGACCAATGAGGCATAGACTATACCGTGCTTCGCCCTTTAACCCAATAGCGATAGTCTTAAAAGGCGAAGCCTATACGACATATAAAGATAGTTACGTATTGTAACTCTAGATTATATGAGTATAGCCGCAGCCTTTTAAGTGTCTGCCTCATTATCCTTTAAATAACTGAAGAAAAGCTGTTTATTGGGAGCAGAACGTCCGCCGGCGTCCGCCTATATCTGCGAAGTGCGGACATCGTTGAGGCCCACGCTGTTGGTCGGCGGGGATTACAAATTTTCCAGTGCTACGGCTCGCGCCTAGGGAAATCCCAATAGCGATAGCCTTAAAGGGCTGCGCCTATACTCATAAAATCTAGAGTTACAATACGTAAATATCGTTTTTGGGACAGAACCGATCCCTTGGCATTGTCTGACGATATTCTTTATGAGAGATACAGATTCTCATCAGTGGGTATTCGTTATTTGATCTTCCTTGTTAGACCGTATGTAGGCAATGCTACACAAAGAAGCAGTGCACGTACTGTTGCGCACTGTGTTTCAAGTTCAAAGGTGGCCCCACGTTCAACGTACATTAACCTTGGATAGTCAAGTGCCTTGTTGTCCATTATCCCTTACATAACCGCTATGTCAGTGACACAATTAGGCCTAGGCATTTTTTATTCTACAAATTCATATTATAGCTGTAAGAATTGTTAAGAAATATAAACCACCATAGTCGCCCTGGATTCACAGGCCGACAGAGTGTCCTGCAAGAATCCGGCGTTATTTCTTGAAGAAAGTGGTCCAATCCTTGGTCGCTTTTAACTCACTTTATTTGTTAAAGTAGGCATGTTTCGGTATGGTAACTATGAAGCATAAGGGAGGGAATTGTATCTAATGCGTGGAGGGAAAAAAACGTGATCTACTTCAAGCCCCCCGGGTTTAGGCCCGATGGCTCTTCCGCTGGTCTACCTATAGTCTCTACCCTCCAATCTCTCTGTCGAGATTGATAGGGTCAAGTGTGCGTGGCCTATGTGAAGTGGGCGTGGCCGGTGTGACGTAATGGCTCCGCCATCCTCACCTGTATAAAGGTGCAGCCATCTGTGGCTGGAGTAGTTATTGCAGCTTGTGTGTTCTATCCTGCTTCCTAGTGGCTATGTGAGGGTAATGCAGCTTGTGTGTTCGATCCTGCTTCCTAATGGCTAAGTGGGGAAACCTATTATAGGACATTCTTTCCAAAAATTCAACATTTAGAAGAATACATGACACTTTGCTTTGATAGTTATATACCTCTGATTGGAGATCGATTGTCGGGGGCTCCTCCAAAATAATGTTTAGGCCTACCTTCAACTAAAAATGACACAATTAATTTACACTCAATCATTTCACATTTGATTAGCAAGACAATTATTTATGTCCATTGCCAATACATGAATATATACTCATTACAAACGCCTTGGATGTCAAGGCAGTGGGGTCAGAGTACATCCCCCCTTCCAGTCCTACCATCATCGGCTGACCTTAGTTATTGGCGAGATCAAGCTCCTCCAAAGTGGTGAAGGGCGGTGGAGCGGTCCCCCTCCCAGCCTATTAATTTGGGTTTTCTTTTTATTTGCTACAGGTAATCAACATGAGATTAAAGGTTGGAGCCTAGGCCATTGTAAATCATAGGCTTATTCACCTGAAATTATTCAAATGGATGCTTACAGCTTACCACATTGAATAATATTTTTATATTTTTGACTTGGCCCCATGTTTGTAGGAGCGTGCTGGCACCACATCTATGAGGGTAAAAGGCATGATGATAGGCCTACATGATATTTTTTAGACAATATGCAGAATCTTTTCACTTACGAATTAACACGGTCTGCTATTTTTTGCCAGCACGCCACCCTAGCCATATTATGGGCAACCGTGTTCCCCTTGGCTGTGATGTGGACTTTGAATTCCTCGTAGGAATTCATAATAATACACTGCTCGTCTTGGGTGAAATACACCGCTCTCGCTCGATTCATTTTGCATAAGGGTGAGTCAAATGACGCGATAAACGCCCCTTTTATGTGAACGCGCTAATTAATCTAAAGTGAGCGTCGTGGTACCATTTAACTCTGATCGCCAGTTGCGTCTCTGTCAAGCCAGGTTTTCCCAAAAAAGCCTGGGTATGTTCAGCGAGGTTCGTGTTACACCCCCTTGGTCTCCAAGCGCGCTCACTGATCCTGCTACATTCAGCTAGGGCTGGGCGATATGGACCAAAAGTCATATCTCGATATCTTCAAGCAGAATATCGTTCTAAGATAAATATCGATATTTGTCGACAGGGTTTACCGATTTACCATTACTATTCCTACCGTTCAGAATTTAATAGAGTTTGATAGTTGAATAAACCGTGGACTAGACACTGCCTCCGCCTTGTATTTGAGAACATTGTCATGATCCGCCCCTGGTTTTCTCATTCACCTGCCTGCCACCCTGATCACTCCCAATTAACCCAACCACCTTCACCTGTGTTTCCCCTATATCAGTCCTCTCCTCCCAAACATTCCCTGCCAGATTGTCTCTTGTGTTTCACTGTGCTTTCCCGCGATTCTACTCCTGACCTACCACTGTTAGGGGGGTTGCGGGTGCGGGCAGGCAGGACCCAGACGCAGACGGCTTCAGGAAAACGGCACTTTATTCACGCCTAAAGGCTAAGGCACAGGAATCAGGGAACTCGGGAGACAACAGGGAACTCTGGAAACAACAGGGAACTCGGGAGGGAACTCGGGAGACAACAGGGAACACGGAACACGGAACACGCAGGACTAACAACCACAATGACAGCACAAGGAACAAAGGAAAGACGAGGGCTTAAATAACAAACACAACGAGGAACAGCTGAGACACATTAGGGGAGGGAACAGTAATCAACACAGGAGGGAAACACACCAAAACACGACAGACCATGACAGTACCCCCCCCTTAAGGGTCGACTCCCAGGCGACCCACGACAAGCAAAAAAAACGAAGAAAGTCAATCCCAAAACGGGTGGGTGGAGGGGCGCCAGGAGGGGGGAATCAAAAAAAAAAAAATGGACTGGGGCAGAGCGGAGGGACGTCAGGCGGGCGGCCAGAAAACTGCCCCAGGGCATGGCAGGGAGCCTCAGGCGGACGGCCTGGGGGGCAAGCAGAGGCAGAGTGAAGGCGGAACCCTTCAGGAGGCCGGCGGCAAGGACGATGAGGGCTCAGTCCCTCAGGAGGCCTGCAGCGGCAAAGAAACCCCTCTGAAGGCCGGCAGCGGCGAAGGAGGAAACCTTCAGGAGGCCGGCGAAGGCGAGGTAGAGGGCGGGTCCCCTCTGGAAGAAGGCGAGGTGGAGGGCGGGTCCCCACAGGAGGAAGGCCAGGTAGAGGGCGGGTCCCCTCTGGAAGAAGGCGAGGTGGAGGGCGGGTCCCACTGGAGGAAGGAGAGGTAGAGGGCGGGTCCCCTCTAGTGGAAGAGCAGGTAGAGGGCGGGTCCCCTCTGGTGGAAGGCCAGGTAGGTGGCGGGTCCCCTCTGGTGGAAGGCCAGGTAGAGGGCGGGTCCCCTCTGGTGGAAGGCCTTGAAGGGGAACCCCCCTCGGGAAGGTGTGGAGGAGGGCCCCCACAGGCAGGAACGGAGGGCGTGCCTCCCCTGGACGGTCTGGAGGGCGGACCCCCTCCGGCAGGAGCAGAGGCCGGTCCCCCTCTGGAAGGAGCAGGGGGCGGGCCCCCTCATGCAGGAGCGGAGGGCGGACCACCTCAAGCAGGCGAAGAGGCCGGTCCCCCTCTGGAAGGCGAGGAGTGGGCTCAGGAACCGGACAGGGCTCGGGGACCGGAGTCAGTGCGGAAGCTGGAGTGCCAGGAGGAACCGGGTGGTACCCCAAACCCTCCCAAAAATCCACTGCCTTATTTAAGAACCTTAATAAATCCTCCCACTCACGGCTAACTTGATCGTCCGCTGGGTCCAATGTTGGTGCTGTCACTGTTAGGGGGGTTGCGGGTGCGGGCAGGCAGGTAGGACCCAGACGCAGACGGCTTCAGGAAAACTGCACTTTATTCACGCCTAAAGGCTAAGGCACAGGAATCAGGGAACTCGGGAGACAACAGGGAACTCGGGAGACAACAGGGAACTCGGGAGGGAACTCGGGAGACAACAGGGAACACGGAACACGCAGGACTAACAACCACAATGACAGCACAAGGAACAAAGGAAAGACGAGGGCTTAAATAACAAACACAACGAGGAACAGCTGAGACACATTAGGGGAGGGAACAGTAATCAACACAGGAGGGAAACACACCAAAACACGACAGACCATGACAACCACCGCTCCTGCCTGCTCTCTGATCCCTGCCTGTCTGACTATCCTGCCGGTTCCTGATCCCTGCCTGTCTGACTCTCCTTCTGGTTCCTGATCCTCGCCTGTCTGACTCTCCTGCCGGTTCCTGATCCCCGCCTGTCTGACTACCCCGTTGGTTCCTGATCCCTGCTTGTCTGACTACTCGCCTGTTTACGAAATAAACTATTGACTCTGTTTCACGCTCGTCGCCAGTCTGTGCACTTGGGTTCAGCCAAACGCGCACGTTACAATTATAATATATAATATCACGGCCAAAAGCAGTGTGCGCCGCCGAAATATTATTAATCGTAACGACTGCGTGGGGGGGGGGGCGGCGTTGCTAGGTTACTTGTTTATGTTTTATGTTTGGGTCTCGCAGAGTGAGAAACCTTGAATTTAGTTATTGTGGAGTTACCGTTATTACTATACCTACCTACCTACCGTTTGGATTTACTATTCCTACCGTTCAGAATTGAATACAGTTTGGTGGTTGAATAAACCGTGGACTAGACACTGCCTCCGCCTCGTATTTGAGAACATTATAATGTATAATATCACGGCCAAAAGCTGTGTGCGCCTCCGGAATATTATGCACAGAATTGAATCGCGACATGGAGCGACACCCGACAGAGCTGAGCTCCGGCGGGTGTCCGGGAGTCCGCAATGATTTTCGGACAATTGCTGTAGCCTACTGCCTTATCAGAATAAAAAAATCTGATAAGGCGCGTTGTACACAGTTGTATGATGCTGTTTAATTGAATTAAATGTAGTGGTGGGCATAGATATTTTTTTTTAATCTAGATTAATTTGCCATTTTAATCTAGATTAATCTAGATTAAAACGGCAAAAAATCTGTTCGTTTACCTTGACAGCGCTCAATTATACTGGGCAATGTTGATTTATCAAATATAATTCACCGCCGGAAGTTGTGAAGTGCCCATGCAAGTTAACGGAGCATAAACAAAAATAATTGACAGCTGAACGTTGGGAAGGCCCATGCAAGTGAATGGAGCAGTCTACAGCATTGAGAAGAGCCGTGTAATAATCCATAATAATGTAAGGTTTAGAAGTTAAATATTTGAAAGTTGTAGAATAAATTAATATAATTTATATTGGAGTTAATTTTCTAGAAATGTACTTACAATTTTTTGTCAGTTAATCATTTACATATTTATGTTACACAATTATTACATATTTACATGTTTACATATTTAACACAGTGAGGATATTCTGTTGAATCTGCCTCTCTGATTCTCTCACGTTTACCTCAGTCTAAGGGTGCACTCACACTAGGCCATCTGGCCGTGGCCGTTGGTCGTCGCAACTGTGGCCTGGTCACGGTAGGCTCTTGTACATACGCCATCACGTCGTAAGTAACACGTCATCACCAAGCGTCCGCTGCATGGACCATAATAAAGTCTGCCGCCAGTCAGAGTTTTAACAAAAATGGACAACAACACAGAGAACTAAGTTCGCACTTTGCTGAGTCTGTTGCTTATATGGATGTATGTTTACCGTTTAATGGGAAAGAAGCCTTGTCGCCGTTATTATGTCCGTGGTCGTCGCATGGACTATACGTCATCCAGCTCAGGTTGCGTAGCCGTGCGTGTGTCGGCTCATTAGCATCTGTACCGTAGCGGCCCGGACCGTAGCAGCACACCTCTCCCAAGTGGTCAAATTGGCCTGGCCTGGCCTGGCCAGACTGGCCACACTCACACTGGCAGATTTGAGCACGGTTAGGTGTGAAAACGGCCACGGCCACGGCCAGATGGCCTAGTGTGAGTGCACCCTAAATTCTAGCTTCTGATTGGTTAGTTCAGTCACGTGATGGGTCCGAACAAGGAAGTGTTTGAAAATAGATTAACGGCGATATTTTTTTTATCGCGCAATAAAAGTTTCGCGTTAACGCCGATAACGGCCCACCACTAATTAAATGTAACTTAAAACATTACAGAAATCTCTGAAATGTAAACAAATGTTTAAATTAGGCTCATACTTACATACAAAATAGGTTATTGGATAACAAAAACAGAACAATATGCATAGTGCATCTCTGGAAAGTGCAAATGTTATTAAAACGTTCAATAAAATACTTTTTTTTAAACAAACGGAGCATGTAAACTGATAACAGAAAGCAAGAGAATACAACTACAACAATGTATCTCTAATTTGTGCAAATCTCATTGAACAAATTTAAAAAGAACAAATAACATGACTAGGTCGGGCCAGGCCAGCATTAGCCTACTGCAGATTTCTGGCTAGGAAAACAAGCCTGTCCACGGTGTCGGGGTTTAGCGATGCCCTATGACAGGTGACAATGTTCCCACTACAACTAAAAACCTTTTCAGAGGGGGAGCTGGTGGCTGGCACACAGAGGTATTTTTTCGCCAGGCAGCTCAGAGCTGGAAAGGCCACCTCATGGTCTTTCCACCATTGGAGAGGGTTGGCCTCACTGTCAATGCAGGCTGCCATAAGGTAGCTGGAGAGCTCAATTTCAACATCCTCCCTTGTTGTGACAGTGATGGTGCAAGATGGTGTGGTCTTCTTGAAGAAGCTGGACAGGGTTTTCCTCTTCTTGGCTGGAGGCTCATCAAGCTGAGGCTCAGCTGCTGGGCCAGGCAGCTCATGTGAAGTGCCACCCTGATCACGGAGCGAAGCCTCTACTTCTTGGACTGCTGTGCATTTCAGCCCTTCAAGCTTCTCTTTGGCGATGTAACTGGCCCTGAATCGGGGATCCAGTAGGGAGGCAATGTCCAGCAGGTCACTGGTTTTTCGCTCTGAATATTTACTATTCAGGTACTCCAAAATGTGAGCCTTGATGGACTTGCACAACTCCATCTCTTCCTCCTCAGGTGCCACGAGACTTGTATTCAGCAAGTGTAGCACTGGCCTCGCATAGGAGAGGGTGACGTACTCAGACAGGGCATCAGTGATGTCCTGAAGTGGTTTCAGGGCCCCCTTCACTGACTCCATGATGTCCACATCCTGCCAGATAAAAACAAGAGGTTGGGATTTCTTGTCTGCAGATGGCACTTTGGAAAGACCCCTCTCTTGCTTCAGGACCCTCTCAATCATCCCCAACCTTGAGCCCCAACGAGTAGCTGACACAGTGATCAGCTGATGAGATGGCAGACCGAGTTGTTGTTGCGCTTCTCCCAGGCCTCTTTTCCTCTTCCAACTGCAGGAGAAGCCGCTTACCACTTTTTTACAGATGGAAATGGCACGGGTGATGCGGGGGTCATCCATAGCGTGTCCTGACACAAAGTCAAAGCACATTTTAAATAAATGTTTAATGTATGATATTATAAGTCATCGTTTTTAATCTGATACAGAAAGGAGAACCTATGAACTTTAATTTATTCTATATGTATGATATAAATCATAGTTTTTAATCTGATACAGAAATGAGAACCTCTGAACTTTAATTTATTGTATATTTATTATAAGTGTTCTATATTTATTTTTATAGTGTTAATGATAAATATGGCATACAAATATAAAGAATATGTAACAGTATACTTATAAGGCCATATTTATTTTTAAGAAAATAATTAAAATCATGTGCTGCCATAAACCTATGGACTGCCATATAAAATGTGAGAGGTTGAACAGTGTTTAAATTCTGCAAATAGGAATGTATTTGACCGTTAGAATTCTCATACACTCAACAATAGCAAGATGCAGTCGATGGCCGAAGCACTGCATCCTCCTCCACTCCGCCAATTCGATAGCCTTGACAACGTTACTCCCGTTGTCCGTAGTCACTGCCACCAGTCCTGATGGCTTGAGACCCCAGCTTGAAAATTCTCTCTTGCAAGGCTTCAGCGATGTGCTCCCCGGTGTGATCTTGCAGGCTAGTTTGCAGGCATGCACTTCTCAGCTCCCAGTCCTCGGCGATGTAATGAACCGTAACACACATTTAGGGCTCGCACGTCCTACTGGACCACATATCTGTGGTGAGGGCGTAGGTCAGGGCTATTCGATTACAAATTCAGTTGGGCCAGATTTTCAAAACAAGAAATTCAGTTGGGCCAGACATTTTCAGCTGCAAGTAATGACACATTTTGGACCAACACAAATGAATGTATTGAAATACACAAACGGTTTCATGTCATATCTGAAAAATTACATTAATACATCTTTGGTGAATCTGACCTAGGCAAAACTCTGCAAACAATATAGTGCACAATATTAGGCCTATCAATAGCCAGTTTCCTTTTTGAAACAAAATAAAATAAATATTTGTTATATCTGACCAATAAGCAAAACACAAGGTGCATTGAAAACAAAATATTGCACATTTATCCGATTTTTCCTTATTTCAATAAAATAAACATTTGGGTCACATATTAAAACAAGCATATCCCCCCCTGGGATCAATATGCCAAAGTGCATGAAAAAAACAGAACCAGAACCATATTAAAGCTTGGTAAACAAACCCAAAACAAGAAATAACTAAGTAGCTTAACACACATGAATACTTTGTTACTCACTTAGTTAAACATCCTTTTGATGCTATGTATGCAACAGTTTCACTGCTGAGTTCTCAGTGGGAGAAGTGACATCTTTTGTTCTGAATGAGAGCAGTGATTCTGGGCTCATAAGATGTCAATGCAATTCGAAGGCATTCGTGAAGTGTACTGTCAGACAGTGAGCAATGAGAGCTGCTTTTAATTGAGTTCATGTGTGAGAAGCTTGATTCACATGTGTAGCACGTGGACTGCTGCTCTCTTGACGTTAGGGAACTGATGTGGATTGATATCAGCCCAAAACCTGGCAGGCCCGTTGGTGCGCAGCTCCTGTGCCATGGTTAAGGATGACCGCATGTCCACAAGTTCGAGAATGAATTTCCCCTCGTCAATGGGAACGGCCACCTCCTTTGCTTTGGCGGATAAAGCCCCTTCTATTGCGACAGTGAACGGGTCTCTGGCAAAACACATCACCTCTGTTGGCAAAGCAAGTCCATCCAATCGATCAGCAAAGTTTTCTTTTAACCTCGCAACGAAATCCGTCATTACAGCGGTGGGTGCCGGGGATGAGATGCATTTGCAGAGCGTCGGAAAATGCAACATTCGGCCTGTGCTCAAGTCAGTCCCGAAAATATCCAGTTTGACTTGGAATGCGCGCATCTGTTCCACCAGTTCAATGACAGTTTTGTCTCTGCCTTGTAGTAACACATTTAAGTCATTCAGGTGTTTGAATATGTCACTGAGAAAGCAGACATCGCCAATGAAGTTGTCATCCAGCATTCGGTTCGTGTGTTTCGGCTTTTTTATGCTTGCTGCTGCCGAGGAAGGCTGTGATTTCCCCTCTTAGATCACAGAAACGCTCGAGCGCTTTGCCTTTGGACAGCCACCTGACGTCGTTGTGCAAAAGCAGGTCATTGTGCTCAGCAGACATTTCTGACAGCAGCATACGGAATAAGCGGTGTTGGAGGCTTGATGTGGAGCGGATAAAATTAATTGTTGCCATCACGCTGTCCATTGTTGACTTGAGCTCTCCGCTTAGTTTTGCGCACAATACCGTCTGATGTACAATGCAGTGTAGGGATATCATTTGAAGTGCAACAGCAGACCAACGGGCAGCCAAACCATTAACTTATCCCGTCATGGATGGAGCCCCATCCGTTACAAGCATGCACACACGTCTCATATCAAGGCCATTGCCTCAAAAAAAGTTGAAATCCTCTCAAAGAGTACCTCGCTTGTTGCGTGTCCTTTTAACGGCAGTAAGCTGAGCAGTTCTTCTCTGAAGCATTTGCCGTAAAAAAAACGGACATATATGCACAGTTGGGCGGTATCCGTCTTATCTGTGGACTCATCTACTGTTATAGACATGACATCAGCTTTCTTCAGGTCGTCTAAAAGCGTTTCGAACACATCAGTAGCAAGAAGTTGAACCCTACGAATATTTGAGGTGTCTGACAGGGGTACATTTTTAATGGCAGAGGTCACGCTTGTTTTTACTTTGTCGTCATTTATAACCTCATTCACGACGGCCAGCACTCAATGCAGTAGTAGTGAACACAACATCTCTCCCTTTCAATAAAGGCAATTCCTTCATAACAAACTTAAAATTACTTTTGTAATGGAATTCAAGTAATGGAATTTCGGCTTCAAAACCAAATCAGAAAAACCAAAAACGACTGCTAATTGTTTTTTCTGATTATGTTTTAAATCTGAATATTCAAAGAACGAACCATCCACGGATTGAATCGAAGGCGAAATTGTTGTTGTTGTGTTTGAAACTGGTGCAAGGGTTCTTCTTATTGTACAGTTCCGGCAAAAGGCGCAAGGGCTGCTGGGAAAGCGGAGACGTTTGCAGTGACGTCATGACGTTGCTCTCGCCGGCTCCATGGCTGGCTCTGGCCGGTGTGAAACCAACTGGTTCATAACTGGGATAAGGCTGGAACCTGTTTTGAACTGGCCCAAGCAACAGCCCGGAACTGGCTCTTGGTTCTTTTTGGTGTGAAAGGCCCATATGGGAATTGAACAAAGGGGTTCCTATACTTAATCACCCTGTATTTGAATGAGGAACATTTATTTATTTAGAATACATTAATCATTCACAAAGAAAATTGGTGGTCTAAAAGGTTAGATTTTTCTTCATTTGTTTAATCAAGGCATTAAGATCGATTTCCAAAAGAATACATTTAAGCATGGGTGCATAAACGTATTCTTACCACTCTGTGATTGTGTGCACGCCAAGTGGCCAGTTTTTGAGCTTTCATCAGGCTCATTGGACGACAAACACCTACATGGCTTCAACGAGGTCATGCCATGTAGTGATTTAAAAATATTAAAGTTCAGGGAAACTGTAAAATATAACCGCACACAACCCCGAACTGTTTTTCACAATGGGAATCACAAGCCGAAAAAAGGGGGATAAAACGACGGCAAAACAGATGGAAGATATGAAGGTCCCAAATGTCAAGGAATACGACAAAAGACCACCACCACCATCCGTTTACCAAGACATGCCCCATATTTGCACTCACCCAAGTGCCTTTGCCTGGTACTCAAGTAGCAAGACAAACCAGTCGTTCAGCTTGATAAATTGGAGACAGTGATTATGACAAATGTTTTGGAAAATATACTAACCAGGTTCAAGGCCACTATTGAGACATGCAAACGCATGACATAACTTTAGACAATGCAGAACGTATTTGAGTTTTTATGCGGCATTGCAGAGGGATCAGTGTGAGAAGTACGAAAATACAGCTTAAGATATTGAAGGAGTTCTAAGGCTCAATCCCGATTCTGCCCTTAACCCAAAATCTCAACCCCACGCCTCGCTGCAGTGTAGTCTTGTCCCAAAAGTCATTTTAAGGTAAAGTTAGGGTTAAGGGGGAGGGATAACATGCCCTTGAAGCTAAGATTTTCAATGGGTACACTATCAAGCGCGGGTTGTGGCTTGCTGCGGCTATACCTTGCGAGAAAATGGAAAAATCAAGATGGAGGGTGAAAGATGCGACAGGATCGAAACCAACAAATTGAAGTGTTTTTAATGTTAATTATCATTAAATAAATTATGAGGAACCATTGCATAATCATTATGCCGTTTCAATGTAGTATAGGCATTTTCTTTATAACAAGCATAACCACCAAAATCGCTAATAGGCGCTGATAGCTTGTTAGCGAACATGCTAACTAGCAATTTACAACATTGATAGTTCATCACAGTACTGTACATATCTCAATGTCCCAACAACAATGATATCAATATGTTCCATGTTCTAGGAACTCCAGGTCTGTCTGTCCATCTATCATACATAACATGTGGCCATATCACCCAGTTTTGCCATATAAGTCCTTCTCATTTGTTATGTTTACTTTCAGGAGATCATTGAGGCCGCTGCCAGCACAGAGCCCAGCCTTCTATGCAGACCATGCATGGCTCTTCTGATGAGGTGGAAGTCCTGCTCCTGCCCCTGCCCCTGCTCCAGCTCCAGCTCTACGTTGAACCACAAATGCAGGATGGGCATCTTTACATTTAACATGCATTGCGACGAACGACTGGTCTGGAAAAGGAAATAAAATCACAATTTAGTCTGAATTGGAAGGACTTTTACTACTTGAAACTAGGTACATACAATGCATGTGTACGGTATTCTATCGTATCAGACCTGAACACTGATCAAAACACAAATCAAAGTAAACTGTTTTTTTGACATTACAGGGCCCATTGTAACGGTCTGAGACGCAAGTCGCTTTGTGGGCGGTTCTATGGCGATGTTGCTATTTTACCTGCGGATAAATGACTCTTGCGCCCGACGCAAATCTAAAAAGGTTGGACTGAAGTAGCCTATATACCTGTAGGTGTGGTTTGGGCGTAACGTGCACAAACCAATGAGAGTGCCATCTCCCATCCCCTTTCAGAGCCATGAGCGCATTTCAATCTGACGAGTTGATATTTTGACAGCGTGTTTGCAGTCTCCGATGAGACAGATGCATGACCACATGAATTTTAAACTGCAAATGGCTCAGTTTATTGCCAAATAATATGGCCTGATTCACACATGGAATAGCGTTTTCTTCCATAACTTCAGAAATACTCAAATAAATTTGGGTAAAGGAAACTTAACACACATATGATATGCGGTAACTGTGGTTCTATTTAATGATATACGCAATACATTAACAAACGTTGTTTCTTACCAGTATTGTATGCATTATCGTTATCGATGGTAAAACAATGTTTTCTCACGATCAAATTCTCATCAATCCTAAAAGTTATGGGCTTGTACACTTTATCTGTGTTAAGAAAATATGCGTTTGCTGTACGGTGTTTGCAGATGCATTGATTTAAAAGTACAACTTATTCCCGCTGTATCAGCTGTTCTTTCCCAAATAATTTACCAAGAATGTGTGGCTAGGTAGATGAGAGAAGCAAAGTGTATGCGCGAGGTGCACAAGCAACATTATGCATGCGCCCTTAAAATAGCATCTGAACAACGCGCCACTGCCTTTAAACCAGGTATTTCCTGGTTTGTGGCAGAATTGTTTTCTGAAACTGCAAAATAGCCCCAGGGAATGTTTGCGCCAGATCACGCCCCTTACTTTCGCCGAACCTCCCCTTGGGGCGCAAGATCATTCCCTAATTTACCGACGCGTGGCGGTGGAGGGAAAAGAACGCTCTGCGCCAGTTGCAAACTAGCAACGATACATGCGTCAGTGTAGAAAGTTAATTGCGCTGGAAAGTTAATTGCGCTGGTGATACACGGCCCTCCGTGTATCACAAAGGGGTTGATCCAACAATATTAACGTTAGGTATACAAGCATGCTGTGTGGCTAGGTTAACTACAGTGGAATCCGCTTATAGTGGTCACGGATATAGTAATCAACCGCTCAACATCAACCGTGTTCAAAAGGCTTGGGACCGAATCATTTCTATACAAATGCTGTTTAAATAATTCGTTTATAGTAATCAAGAAATCCGCTTATAATGTTCATTTTTGGCCATTTTATGAATGTAAACATGTGCAAAAATAATTTTAAAATTATTAAAAATTATTATTACAGTATTATTATTACGTGTAGTTATTGTTATTTTTTACCATGATTCCTTTCTGGACGTCTGCTTCTGCCTAGCTAGCTAACGTAAAGAGTTGACGACCAGGCAGCTAGAACTAGCTTGCGAATCATGGCTGGAAAAAGGAAATCATTTTCTATGAATGAAAAACGTAATCTCCTCGAGGCACATGATAAGTTGCCAAAAATGAGCCAACGAGATGCTGCGGCGAAGCTTGGCATTCATCAGGCTACCTTGTGGAGTCTAATTAAGCAACGAGAGACAGTCATGAAGGCTAACGACGGAGACCGAAAACGACGGCGCCCGGGCAAAGCACCTGCGGTTGAGGCTGCCCTGGTGAAGTGGATTGATTATGCCCGGTCTCGCAACGCTCCGCTGAGCGGACCCTTGGTCAGGGAGAAGGCTGAGTCATTAGCAACAAGTCTCGGAGAGTTGAGTTTCAAAGTTTCTAGCGGCTGGTTTGAGTGATTTAAAAAGAGGGAGAACATTGTGTTTAAGAAGCTGCACGGAGAGGCTGCTGAGGCTGACACTGTGTCACGCGACGAGTGGCTCGAGCAACAGTGGGTCAGGATGAGACAGGAGTACAGTGAGGAAAGCATCTGGAATGCTGATGAAACCGGGATTTATTTTCGGGCTCTACCTGACGGCACCCTGACCTTCAAATCCGACAATAAAAGAGGGGGGAAAAAATCAAAAGAAAGGATTACGGCTATGTTCGCCTGCTCTGCCGCGGGAGAAAAGAAGGAACTTTTTGTCATCGGAAAAAGTCAGAGCCCCCGCTGCTTCAAACACGTACGTACACTGCCTGTTCGTTACGCAGCCAATGCTAATGCTTGGATGACCGGGGCTCTCTTTATGGAGTGGTTAAAGGACTGGGATCGCAAACTGGGCCAAGAGAGGAAGAGTATCCTTCTGCTTGTGGACAACTGCTCAGCCCATAACTTGAAAACAACACTGAGAAACATCCGACTCGAGTTTCTGCCGAAGAACACGACCTCAATTCTCCAGCCCTGTGACCAAGGCATCATCAGAACAGCCAAAGCTTACTTTCGCAAAGAGATGGCCCGCTCTGTACTGCGCCAAATTGATGAGGGGAACAGGGCAGCTGCTGCAGACATCGCAAAGAAAATCAGCCTCCTTGACGCGATTCTGATGCTGCGGGACGCCTGGGCTGATGTGGAGGCTTCCACAATCAGGAATTGCTGGAGGAAAGGAGGTCTGGTCATGTCACCAGAGGAGGAACCAACACCTGTTGATCCACCTGCTGAGATCAGCACTGACGAGTTTGAGCAGTGGATCGAAAGTGATGACAGCACTCCGGTGTCAGAGATTGTGACGGATGAGGACATCATCTCGGAGGTACAAGAGCGCTTTGGTGCGGGTCCCAGTGGTGCGCGCAGCGAGGAGGATGAGGATGAAGAAGAGGAGACTGTTGTCCCTTCCAGAGCTGAGATGAGGAATGCAGTTTGCATTTTAAAGACTGGTCTCCTGCATGTTGGTTTCAAAAACTTTGACCTTTTACATCGTTTTGAAAAAGAAGTGAACTCGGTGTTGGACAACACTCTGATCCAGGGAACCATGGATAAATATGTTAAGTGATTTCTTAATGCGGCGCAGCAGATCTGCAACATAGAAGTGTGACCGGTTCGTTCTGCGTTGTGTTTCTTTCTAGCAATGAATGACGTGACCCACGATGTGTCTGGACTCGGGCACTCCGACGTCCATTTATTCGATCTGAATACACACATGTACAAATAGCTTCCTCTTAGCACTTGTGCCCTTACTCCAACTCCTCTCTTCCCAAGGGTATCGCAAACAAAGGGCCCACATACAATATTACAACAGAAATGATTGAAATAAAAGGAATAAAAGACATACCTGAATACACACATGTACAAATAGCTTCCTCTTAGCACTTGTGCCCTTACTCCAACTCCTCTACGAAACACACAGGGGGGGAAGGGGAACTAGCATGACTACACGAGGGTCAGGTGTATGCTAGGACATCGCAACAAAACACAAAGTTCCCCAAAACACTGAAATCTATCTAATAACTATGGATAGATATATACCCCAGACTTCCAATTAAACAATCTATAATCAAAATAACTAATATAAATAATGATAAATTATAAGATGGTCAAAGATTTGATTACAATATAAATGTACACACCTCTTCCCAAGGGTATCGCAAACAAAGGGAAGAGGGCAGGGGGCGCGGGAAACTTATCGGGTACTCTGGAATGTGGGCGGGAGTATAGAAGGAAGTGGAGCCAAATCAAATAAATAAATAAAATAGAGCTTAAGGCGGCATGGAAAGCTAAACTTCAGGTAATACAGAAAAACAAAGGCAATTGTGTAATTATAATTTAAAGGATATAACACACCCTGTTACACTCACCCCCCAGAATTACACAAACATTTGAACCATAAATAAAACTTGCCCAGACCGGACTGTAAACCGACCACCAGAAAACCACGACTTCGGCAATAGGTGCCACCCAATAAAGAGTTAAGAGCACCCAGAGGTTAGCTAAGCCCCTGGGAACACTATAGACAACGTGAAGTGCCATTTACACCACACATACATAGGCCATACTCGGACCGGGCAAATAATAACAAATAAAACAAATAAACAAATAAATAAAAACACTAATAATTCACTCGCCATGAGTAATACCAGGAGACACCTGTCACATAAGCTCAAACATGGATCACAGTGGATACTGGCCGAACACCCAGAATCGTTTCCAGTTGTGCCATGGACTCTATCAACCTAAAGACCGGCTTGATAACTCTCCCAAATCTTGAAGTGAGGCGATCACTTGTCTGAGAACCCTGAGGATGAGCATCAATTACCGGAGACACATGGGGCTCAGAGGAGGGGGATGACAACGGGGTAACACTAACAGCACCAGCAAGCCCATCCAATGCAGGAGGGACCATCAGAATGGTTAAGTCACGACTGCCATTGTCATCCTCATCCCTGACTGGGGACTGTTCACGGACCCACGAAGCTGTACGGTCATCACTACCGTCACTGACCCAGGAGAGCGAATCAGCCATAGTGGGATCAGCTGCACCACAGTCCGTCTCAATTGCTGATTCCTCACACTCAGGTAAGTCTGACTTGGAGCAGCCATCATTCAGACTGCCGACGCCCAGGGCATCCAGACTCTCATCCAAGGGGAGGAAGCTGACCTGGAGCAGGAGATTCCGGTGCACCACCCTCTCATGTCCGACTCGATCCCTGATCTTATAGACGTGGAGAGAAGGCTTGGAGGCCACAACCGTGTGAACAACCGGCTCCCATTTGTCAGCAAGCTTACGCTTCCCTCTGCCACCCTTGTTTGCTACAAGAACCTGGTCACCGACGGAGAGAGGCAGACCCTTAACCTTTTTGTTATACTGGTCAGACTGGTGTTTCTGCTCAATAGCAGAGTTCTTCTGAGCCAGGAGTATAGCAGAGTGGAGGTCGCTCGCCAGAGACTTCACATAGGCATCATAGTCACAGACTGTCTCGTCACGGAGGACATTCTTGAACAGGAGGTCAACCGGCAGCCGGGGGACCCTCCCAAACATCAAATAGAATGGCGCAAAGCCAGTTGTCTCATGTGCTGTGCAATTATAGACAAACGTCATCGTCTGGACCATTTGGGGCCACTTCTGTTTGGATCTGGGAGGGAGAGACCGTAGCATGTTGCCCAGAGTGCGGTTGAACCTCTCTGTGCCGCCGTTCCCCATGGGATGGTATGGGGAGGTCCGAGACTTGTTGACACCAGCCAGCTCCAGAAGCTCAGCGATGAGCTCGCTCTCAAAGTTCGCACCCTGGTCAGAGTGGAGACGCTGAGGGAAGCCGTAGACACAGAAGAAGTTGTCCCAGAGCTTCTTCGCCACTTTCCTCGCCGTCTGGTCCTTGCAGGGGAAAGCATGTGCTAATTTGTTGAAATGGTCAGTGACCACTAGCACATCCACAGACTTGTTGTTACTGTCCTCGGCTGACCAGAAGTCGATGCAAACAAGCTCTAGAGGGGCAGTGGTCTTAATGCTCTCCAGAGGGGCTCTTGCTGCGGGCTCCGGGGTTTTGCTGAGAACACATCTGTGGCAGTTACGGACATGATCGCGTACATCCTTCTCCATATTACCCCAGAAGAACCTTTGACGGGCGAGAGAGAGAGAACGAGGCTGACCCTGGTGACCAGCCAGGTCATGAACACCAGACAATGCCTGTGACTTCAGGGACTCAGGCAGGATGTATTGGAACCTCTTGTGTTTTGTCAGTGGATCCCTGGTAACCCTGTAGAGGACTCCATGCAGTATAGTGAGCTTTTCCCACTGTTTCAGAACCCTCAGAGTACACTGGCTCTCGTTGCAGCGCTCACGCCTGGAGGGTCTCTGCTTCCTATCTACATAGCTGAATACTCTCGAAACGACCGAATCCTGCTGCTGATGGTTTTGCAGGTCTGCCAGTGAGAGAGAGGAGAACAAATCCTGGCCAGGAGGGATCAATGAGCTCAAGCGTTCACTCATAGAAGCAGCCCTCTGCCTCGGTGCTGAGTCCCAGTCATCACAAGAGGAGAGGAGAGAGGAGACGTCATCCTCTGACATGGACACATCGACGGCCGCACTAGGAGCAACGCTCCCTAATGATTGAGGCTGACATGTCAGGCGGAATGAGTCCTGCACACATCCCTCCTCCACTTCACACACCTGTTCCAGCAGCCCGGAGTATGGCTCAGACAGAAGACGTTGGCTCAGAGGCTTCACAAAGGGGTCCCTGCTGAGGGCATCAGCCACCACATTCAGTCTCCCTGGAATATGTTTGATCTCGAAAGAGTATGGTGCAAGCTTAGAGACCCAGCGTTGCTCGCAGGCGTCTAGCTTCAGTTTGGTCATGATGTACGTGAGAGGATTGTTATCAGTCCAGACAGTGAACTTGTGACCTTTGAGCCAGTGGCTGAACTTGTCACACACAGACCACTTCAGAGCCAAGAATTCTAGTCGATGGGCAGGATAATTTGCTTGGCTGCGACTGAGGGACTTGCTGGCAAACGCTATGGGCCTGGCCTTCTCCTCGCCAGCAGGAACTTGCGAAAGGACTGCACCTAGGCCATCCAATGAAGCATCGGTGGAGAGGATGAATGGCCTATCGAAATCTGGGTGAGCCAACACCACACAATCGAGGAGCACCCTCTTCAAATCATCAAACGCCTTCTCACAGACAGGGGTCCAGTCCTGTGGAGTCAGCTCACGGAAGGTGCCAGCTCTCCTGGTACCACCAGTGCCTCTCCCCTTGCGTTTCTGGCCCGCTGTCAGGGCAAAAAGGGGCTTTGCGATGGAGGAACACCCAGGGATGAAGTGTTGGTAGTACAAGACCATTCCGAGGAAAGATCTCACCCTCTTCTGTGATGGTGTGCAGCCATCAGCTTTCATCAGATCTTCCCTACTGAAACCAGAGATAACTCTGACTTTCTCCTGGTCAACTGAGACGCCACTGCTGTCCACCATATGGCCAAGAAATTTCACAGACTTCCTTAGAAAGTGACACTTCTTTTGAGCCAGCTTCAGATTGTTGGCCCTCAGCCGGGAGAAGACCTCCCCCAGACGACTCAGGGCCTCGCCTTCAGAGGGAGCAACGACTAACAGGTCATCCAGGTAACAAAGGAGGCTGGAGAAGTTCAGGTCCCCGAAGATGCTAAGCATCATCCGCATGAAGGACGCTGGACTGTTGCACAGGCCCTGGGGGAGCCTATTGTATTCATACAAGCCCAGAGGTGTCGTAAAGGCTGTGAATCTCCTGTCAGACTCATGGAGAGGGACGTTATAGAACCCTGATGTCAGATCCATGGTACTGAAAAAGGCATTTCCCCCAAGGGCGGCAAGGCAGTCACCCTGATGGGGCAGTGGGTGGGCGTCCTTGACGGTCTTTGCATTGAGCAAGCGAAAGTCAGTGCAGATTCTCAGGTCCCCGTTCTTCTTCCACACCATGACTAGTGGAGAGGCGTACTCACTCAGAGACTTGCTGATGATACCTTTCATCTCCATCTCAGACAGTACTTCTCTCAGGTGGTGGTAATGAGCAGGAGGGACTCTACGGTAGGGCAGTCGGAAGGGGCGGTCGTCAGAAAGGTGGATACGGTGGATGAAGTCTTTTGCCTCCCCACAGTCTAGCTTGCCCTTGGAAAAGACATCCTGAAATTTTAACAACAGCTCAGCCAGCTCCTTCTTCCAATCAGCAGACACTTCACAGCCACCAATGTCTATGTCTGCTAACCCATGATCCTTCAGCAGCTGCACAGGATCAAGCATGGACTTCGAAGGAGTAGGAGAACCACAAACATCAGACTGTGTCTCGCACAGACCTTGAGTGATGGGCAGGTCCTCAACAGCCAGACAGGGAGAGACGTCAGCCAGCTTGGCATTGCGGCGGAGCGTCACAGGGCTGTGTGTGGGGTTCAGGACCTTGACAGGAATCCAACGATCCCCCCACATGGGTGTCACGAGACGCCCCACCAGAATGTTCTTTGGGGTTGACCGCGCCGAGGTGGGCTCCACAATCACAGTGCTCCCTGGGGACACAGGAGCGTTGCTCGGCAACTTCCCCCAGACCACATATTCCTGCTGAGGAAGGAGAGTGACGGCCTGCCTCAGCCTCACTGTGCCTATCTTACTCGGCAGCTCAGGGCCCGACCACCGTGAAACGCAGCTCAGGAGCTGGAGGAATTGCTCACACTCTGGGTCACTGCTACTGGAGGAGATGAGCTCCCAGTACCTCTCAGTGGACTTCATCTCCTGTATGATAGGTCTGATTACATTGCTCCCAAGTATGAACTCATCTCTCTGTCCAGGAACAACGAATGACGGCACAATGAACTTAAATCCATAGACATCAACATCCAGATCGTAGATACACTTTGGCCGTGTAGTGAGGCCACCACAACCGATCAGCACCACATTACCAGGCACAGGATGAGGACAAGGGAGAACACCGGCAGCTCTCAATTTGGATTCTGCCTCCTCATTAAGCGTGCATGACATGCTGCCCGAATCTAACATTCCTTTCAATATAGACTGGCCACCGACTGACACTGGAGCATAAAACAACTCACTAGCTCTGTCCACTCTCTGCGACCCCACCATTATGACCGTCTTGTCCTCAGAAAGCTGGCTGCAACTATTTACATAGACAGATTGCAAATCTCGTTCTCCAATGAGGGTTACTCCATCACTGCCCACGCTATCCCTCTCTCTACGTGGGCTGGCTAGTTTAAAGGTGCGCTGGAAGGACGGCTTGTCGACACAGCTGGAGATTGGGAGGCATTGGGGCATTCATGCCTGAAGTGACCCGGTCTGAAGCAGTTGAGACACAGCCTATGAAACCTGCAGTGCGCATTGGTTGTGTGATCCCCAGAGCTACATACTCTACACAGAGAACTCTGCTGATTCTGTGGCCGGGCGTTCTGACGAGGACCCCTCTGACCAGTGGCAAGAGAAGCAGTACACATAGAGAGGACTCTGTCAAACATAGCGACCACCTGCTGAGGACCAAGCTCAACACCAGAGGAACTGGCAGTGACGGGAACAGGGACAGTAGCTGGAGCAGGATAGAGGGGGGACACAGGAGGGGCCTGGGGCGGGTTCATTATCATGTGGGCTGACTGAGGCTGGCAATGGGCAGAGACAGGAGCGATAGAGACAGGATGAGGCAGTGATTGGTGTATCACCGAAGGGGCCTGATGTGGTTCACTATGCTGGGGACGATGAGAAGACACAGCCACAGGACTCTGGCTGCACACCGACACATTCACTGCATTTTGGGCATGAGCTGAATTTCTTCTCAGACTCGTCATGTGATCATCCAGTCTCTCCTGAACCTCCGCTGCGGTCCACAGTTCAGGGGACTTCAACTTAAACGACATGGCGAGACCGGGGTCAGAGCAGTGGGTAATGAACATCATGACCACCTCAGTACTAGGGTCCTCAACGCCCTTTCCACGCCTACGGAGGCACTCATCAGCGACATCAACAGCCTTGTTAAGGCGGATCCAGTAATCCATCATGTCCTCACCAGCCCTCGGGGCAGTGCTGTAAAAGTCTTTCATAGGGAGGCTTGAAAAAGTAAGCTCACTGAAGTTGCGCTTTAGAATGTCAAATACAGCTGTCGGGAATTCACTAGAATCTAACTCAGGGTGGCTGCGAAGAGATACCTTCACCACGTCTCTCGCTTTACCAGTCAGTCTCGCCATAATCAAATCAACCACCTCAGTGCGCGTATTGCACTTCATCCTACCCAGATAACACTTCATCATGTCTTCCCATTCATGAATGGAGAATGTATCCGTGTGGTCACCCCTGAAGTATGGTGGAGCTCTAGGGTCTGACTGAACAATCACCTTCAGCTGTGATGGATCAGTAATGCCAAGGGATTGGTGGCCCGGGGACTGGGGCAGAGTACTACTGGGCTGGTGCATGGTGTTGAGGCTGGCTATAATGCTATCGCCTATCTGTTTGGCCAAATCAGCTACTAGGCCACCCAATGACTCTACGGTAACAACCTGGGTAGGCTGAGGGGCTATGGGTGCCATGGGTGTAGAGCTGGCGGTGGGACCTACTGGTAAACTAAACTCTGACTGGTCAACAGAGTACTCCTGATTACCAGGGGCTACCGGCCTACCCCTCCCAAACCCAAATGGAGTGACCCTCTGGCCCCTCCCCAACCCAAAAGTGACGTTACGCCCAACAGGGCCCTGACCAGCCAAAATATCTGCACTGAAAGAATCCCCACTGGACATCTTACAAAACGAGATATTTGACCCTCTGACAAAAATAAATAAATAAAATAAATCTAACAGAAAATAATAGTCTTGGTGACTAAAACAACTGCACAAAACACATAACAAAATAAAAATAAAAATCTCTACAATCAATACCCTTCCCCAATACACACAGTAAGAGAGACTAAACACGACAATACACTTCCAAAGAATAACCCCAATGTAAAACAGAAGACAGAAAAAAAAAATAGATATAAAAAAAATATATATATATATAATTATTTATTTCTTACGCACCCAACTATAGCAAAATAGCGCAGTATTTTCTTCCCCTTTAAGCACTCTTAACGACTACCGTGTACCTCACGTGCACTCAGCGCTCATAATACCAGGGGCAGGGGCAGGGCAGACAGCGGCGAACACGGCGAGGAGACGAAGGAGATAGGGCCGAGCAGCAGAGCAGGGCAGGCAGCGACGGGCGCACCCCGACGACCAGGCAGGCGATGATGGTCGGCGATCCGACGGGTCAAACGGCACCAAGTGTGACCGGTTCGTTCTGCGTTGTGTTTCTTTCTAGCAATGAATGACGTGACCCACGATGTGTCTGGACTCGGGCACTCCGACGTCCATTTATTCGATCTGAATACACACATGTACAAATAGCTTCCTCTTAGCACTTGTGCCCTTACTCCAACTCCTCTCTTCCCAAGGGTATCGCAAACAAAGGGCCCACATACAATATTACAACAGAAATGATTGAAATAAAAGGAATAAAAGACATACCTGAATACACACATGTACAAATAGCTTCCTCTTAGCACTTGTGCCCTTACTCCAACTCCTCTACGAAACACACAGGGGGGGAAGGGGAACTAGCATGACTACACGAGGGTCAGGTGTATGCTAGGACATCGCAACAAAACACAAAGTTCCCCAAAACACTGAAATCTATCTAATAACTATGGATAGATATATACCCCAGACTTCCAATTAAACAATCTATAATCAAAATAACTAATATAAATAATGATAAATTATAAGATGGTCAAAGATTTGATTACAATATAAATGTACACACCTCTTCCCAAGGGTATCGCAAACAAAGGGAAGAGGGCAGGGGGCGCGGGAAACTTATCGGGTACTCTGGAATGTGGGCGGGAGTATAGAAGGAAGTGGAGCCAAATCAAATAAATAAATAAAATAGAGCTTAAGGCGGCATGGAAAGCTAAACTTCAGGTAATACAGAAAAACAAAGGCAATTGTGTAATTATAATTTAAAGGATATAACACACCCTGTTACAGAAGCAGAGTTAGGCTAGCTTTAATTTTCTGTAGCCTATGCAGTTATCTTCTATGTTGTTGTTCTATGATGTTCTATACCGTTTCAAACTTTGTTGTTTGTTTGTTTGAAGACATGTTTAAAAAAATGCACCGGCGGCACAGCAGAGCCGACGCACAGAATAAGTTACCAGGCCTACTGTAGGCTATCAGGCTGTTTCCCAAAGTGAAGGCTGCAGCCTTGCTAGGACGAGTCCTTGCTAGTCGCGTCCTATGGAGATGAGGTAGAGTGCTAGCTCGAGTGCTTCCTAGCGTTTGTAACGTCTGACTTTGGGAACGACTTGGTAGTGTGGATGCGCTTCCGCTTCCGCTTTTTAATACTGCGTTTCCGCTTGTAAACACCTGTTTACTTCTGAAAAAAACATGGAAGCAATGAAGCTGGTCAATATTTTTTTGCTGTGGTCTGAGCTGGAGGAGGACTCCGAAAGACTCCATCGACGGAGGGTTGAACGGAGGAGACGACGTCTCTATTGTCGCAGTCTCTGCCATCAGAATGTCGAGGTAAGTGAGCTTTGAATGTCTGAATTGTATTGTATTGAATTGTTGCATTGACGATAGTGCTGCTTCTCATGTCTTTTCTTTGGGGCAACGCATATTCTAACGCGTATTCTAATTGAACATAGTGGTCTAGCTGATGGTTTATCAAAATCAGAGTTTAAACTTCATAAGTTTGTGCAATTATTATTGCCAGTGGGGTGGGGGAAGGCTATTCTTATGACAAGCCTATTCTTATGACAAACCTCTCAAAGAATACTACATGCATGCATGAAACAATCTGTTGTTGCAGGCCAGGCATTACTGCCAAATCAATGCCACTGTGCCGGTGCTGCAGCGCTTCTTCCAGGGAGAGGACACCCGCCCTGATTTCAGGCTTAGCCGGCAGGCTATCCAGGTCCTCCTTGGGGTCCTCCAAACGGAACGACAGCACGGTTGGGGGCCCACCATGGAGACCCTGGTCTTTTTGTTTTGGATTGCTACTGGCGCAGCCTATCGAGTTGTGTCCAGAGCTTTTGCCATTCCAATGTCATTTGTCCAAAGAATGGTGCATAGCATTGCGGAGGAGGTGGTAGCTGTCCGGGGCAGTTTTATTAAGCTGCCATCAAATGATGAGGAGGTCAAGGCCATGGGGGAAGGGTTTGCCCTGCTGGCAGGGCACCCTGCTTTCGCCAAAGCAGCTGGGGCCATCGACGGGTCCCACATCCAAATTAAATGTCCTGGCGGCCCTGATGGTCAAGACTACGTGAACAGGAAGTTGTATCAATCCATGGTGCTGCAGGCAGTCTGTGACCATCAGGGTCGCTTCATTGACACCTTTGTGGGCTTCCCAGGAAGCGTGCATGATGCACGCATCCTGCGAAAGTTTGATTTACCTGGCTGGCAATTACCCTCCACCAGGCTATTTCATCTTGGGTGACGGTGGCTATCCATGCCTTACACAGCCGATGGCCCTTATCACAGCATATAAGCGGCCACTCAGAGGCATGGCAGAGCAACGGTTTAACACTCATCACTCTCGGGCCCGCTCAATTGTTGAGCGTGCCTTTGGGATGATGAAAACCCGCTTCAGGTGCATCTTTCTAGAGGCACTTGAAGTACATAGTGAGTTTGTGCCAAAGGTATATGTAATTTCATAATTATCCATATTTGTCTGTTTAACTTTCTTATTGTACATTGTAATTGTAAAAAAACTTTTATGGATTAACCTAATTAGTACACCTTCATTTACATCAACGTTCCTGTTTGTCTCTTTAAACCTTTTCCTTGTGCAGGTGGTGACTGCGTGTGCAGTACTGCACAACATTTGTGTTGGTGTGGGCGATGAGCTCCCAGTGGAGGATGGGGCCATGGAGGGAGATGACCCTCCTCTTGAAGAAGAATGTGGCACGGAGCCACAGAGTGGAGCTCCTTGGCGTGCGGCCCTGGCCAATGCCATTACCCCCCTTGAAGTGGCTCCACAGGACCACGACTACTTTCTTCTGGTAAATATGATAAATATGACAACCAACATAGGGATGTCATCTGACCGTGTCAGATTCAGTACTAACCTAAAGATCTCCCTTCTTTCCACAGCCTGTGACCAGGACATACATTTTAACATAGATTTTTTTGGTATTTTGTAATCACTTTTGTCCGAAATGAATGTGTTTTTTGTTGTGGTTGATCAAATAGTCTTTATTTAAAATAAATCCATTCCTTTTTTGTACAAATAAGTGAAATTGTCTGAGAACTTAATTTATGCATCACAGTTACAGTATGGTTGATTATTAATTATGCACGGGAAAAAAGACAAATAAAGTGTTGATAAACATGTATTTATTTTTAACTGATCGGATCTCATTCATTCATACATACATATACATACACACATGCCATCGTTCATTCATTCACGCCTCTCAACCAAACGCTCCATGAGAGAGAAAAAACTGTCAAACCGCTCCCTCGACTCCGCCTCTCTCCTCTCATCCGCCTGCCGCTGATAAAGAATATCCTCCCTCACCAGAATCAGGAAGGGATCCTCCCTCCCTCTTCTCCCTGCTCCTGCCCCTGCTGCACCTGCTGCTCCTTCCCCTCCCTCTGCTTCAACTGCCCCTGCTGCTCCCTCTGCTCCTGCCCCTGCGGCTGTTGCTGTGCTGGCTGCCCCTGCGGCTGTCGCTGTGCTGGCTGCCCCTGCGGCTGTCGCTGTGCTGGCTGCCCCTGCGGCTGTTGCTGTGCTGGTGCCTGCTCTCACCACCTCATCCTCCTCCTCGACTCTGACCCCAACCTGGCCTGGCCTTGCTGGGAGAGAGCCCACCACCACAGGCGGTGACACGGCTGCTGACCTGCCAATAAGCTCATCCATCAAGCCAAACCAGCGCCATGTCCCTGCTGTGGGCGTGCCATCCTCCTGACCTGAGGCTGGGCACTTGCAATCCTGACAATAAAAATATGATAAACAACTAGGCAATTAGCAATCTAATATTTCACTGTTATACATACAACTAGGACACAGCATGTAGGCACTTAATGTCAAAACAATATTGCTGTCATCTTACTCCTCACCTTATATTTACTTTTCAGGTTATCCCACTTTTTTTTGGCCTGCAGTGGGGTCACCTGGCCTGTAAGCTCCAGCTGTTCAATCAAAGTGCTATGAACACACAAGTCAATTATATAAATTACAATTATATATGTTCATAAAAAATTACAAACATTGCAAATGATCTGTGGTGCATTTATTTAACAACATTGGATCCCACAAGAGCTTCTCACCGATAGCCATTAATGGCAGTATCCCTGCCACCGGTAAATAGATGTTGGTGCGCCACCCTCATGCGCACAAACGTCTCAGTTTGCTGGGCTGACCCTAAAAATAAAGGGTAAACAAACAAAAGAGAAATACATAAATACTGTAATCTTGTGAGCGAGTAAAATGAAATTGTTATTGGCGACAGTGGTGTTTAACACCAGCTACGTCCATGCAAAATATAGCAACGTACGGTATCAAGTTGCAAAAAACGTTTATTTGCATTAACATGATGAATCTATATAAAAAGCAATACGGCACAAAATATTTCTGAAAAACTAATATAACTTCACTTACATTTGAACGTGTACTGCCGTGCCATTTTCAAGATGCGCACAGTGAACGCAGTGGATTGTGGGTAGTTTGGGCTCATCTAGGATGCAGCGATGCATCCTTGAAAAATCTCGGAATTCTCAAAAACGAAGGACCCGAAAAGGGGGCGTATTTCGAGTGTCCTCAACATTGGAACAGTGCTTGTCGGCGTTCGATGACGTAGCGTCCTTAAAAGGGCGGCCGTTGAGCATGCTTCCTTGACATTGGGAAACAGCCTCAGAGTTATGTCCGCGCACTGCGACGTACTGTGCTGTGATTAGGCCTAAGCATTTTGTTTCAAACGTTATTTTCAGACTTGTTAAAAAAAAAAAATGCACCGGTGGCACAGCAGAGCCGACGCACAGCACTACTGTATTGTAATAAGTTACGTACCAGAGTTATGTCTGCGCACAGCGCAGTACAGGTATATGTAATTAAACTTGCATGATACTGTAATAAAATTTAGTAAATGTGGAAGCTATCCGTTTCATTTCATTGTTCTCATTGAAAAACCATACAAATTATATTCTGCATAAAAAATAAGTGAAATAACGGTAAATTCGGTTTTAGTAATCATCCGCTTATAGTGTTCAAATTGGCTCTGGACAAACGTGACCACTATAAGCGGATTCCACTGTATAACAAAACTATTTGCAGTATATTTTACATACCTCAAACGGATCCACCAGCATTCCCAGGCATCGAATACAGCATTGAATAAGTCTTTATTTTTTTCCACATTTCTCATACAGCATAAATATGTTTAAAACCTACGCAAGAAAAATCACCACATCTGAAGCCGTTATTGTGAAACCCAAAACAACCGGCCACAAACTCGTCGCGTCTATTTACGTAAACCCTTTCAACTACTACTAATGACGTACTGTAACTGGGTCTTGAAGGGTTTTCGTCCCATTTTGTAGGGATAGGGTTGAGGGGTAGGGTTAAGGGGTACGGGTAGGGTAAAGGTTAAGGGTTTGGGTTAAGGTCAATATCGGCATTGGGCCTTAATTGCCTATATGAGGAGGAGACTAAACGGGTCAACAAACAAATTGATTTTGACATTTTGAATTGAGTGCTTTGCTTTTTGAATTGATGGACATTTTGAATTGAGACTGGAGTACTGGGGACGGTTGGGAACACACCGGATTGGCTGGGGGGGGTTGGACCTGGTCGCGAGCAGGTGCCCGCGATCAGGTCCAATCAGGGAATGTGTATTTATGTGCCTGCTTTGTGTTGCAGTAGGAGAGATGTTACCCTTGAGAGAGAGAGAGAGAGAGAGAGAGAGAGAGAGAGAGAGAGAGAGAGAGAGAGAGAGAGAGAGAGAGAGAGAGAGAGAGAGAGAGAGAGAGAGAGAGAGAGAGAGAGAGAGAGAGAGAGAGAGAGAGAGAGAGAGAGAGAGAGAGAGAGAGAGAGAGAGAGAGAGAGAGAGAGAGAGAGAGAGAGAGAGAGAGAGAGAGAGAGAGAGAGAGAGAGAGAGAGAGAGAGAGAGAGAGAGAGAGAGAGAGAGAGAGAGAGAGAGAGAGATCGACAGACTGTGCGCAACATCTCTGGAACCAGGAAGCCCATGGATCGAGCGTTATGATTTAGTTTGGAGCATGTCTTTTGTTTGCTTTACAAAATAAACGAGTTCCCAACAAAGGGACGAAGGAAACTGGTTGAGCTGCTCCCCCCACGACCCGACCCCGGATAAGCGGATGACGATGACGATGTTGGGGTCTTCCTGTGCAATTCTCTCCTCCACAAGAAACATGTCAAACGCTGGGTTAACTGTGCGTCTTCTTTTTGCTCAGCAGCACTGCCACTCTGGCAGCGCTCCAAGAGCGCCACTAATTCAGTCTCAGAACACATATTTTCGATACATGCAGACGCTGAATTGATAAGTTGCTCACCTGTAAATAGGTCCATGTCCTCTGCCTGTAGCATTGCATTAGGGGGCTCCATGTAAGACAGGATTCTGTGCACCATCTCGGCAATGAACCTGAAGCTGCGCTCAGATATCGTCCCAAGTAAGCCTATTGCCTCAACACGCACCTCTGAGCCAAATGTTCTCGTGGCGTCAATTTCTTTGAGGAGGGTGACAAGGTCATCAAATGATCTCAAAACAACAGAGACAGTGGCAAGGTGGCCAGTCCAGCGTTAATCTAAGAGGCGTATCAATCTCTCTCCCACGGTTGGTTTTCTGCAAAAATTATACAACAATTTGCAGGTTGTGAAAAAGTTCACTAAGGACTGCTCTGCTGCCAGGGCATGATTGACAACCAGGTGCAGTTGGTGATTGAAACAATGGACGTATGGTATGTCTCGTTGGAGTTTTTGCACCCCTCTGTGCTTACCGGACATCAGTGAGGCGCCGTCATACACACTATTACTTTCTACTCAGTCAGTCACGAGAGCGACATGGCAACCATGCTGGTAACAGCCATAGCAGCGGCGCAGCCAACATATTCCACTTCAACATGCCAGCTAATAATACGAACACGAATACCATCGCATCGATGTCCTCCATTGTTGTTATGTGGGTTCTGTCCATGTGTGGGTTGCGTAGGTGTTGTTTGCGTCGCGTACAAAAATACGTCACGGCCCTTTCGCGCAGCCGACCCCGCCCACGTCCAGGAGGTACTATTTGCGGTGGAAAACGACCCGTGCTGCTACCGTGTCGAGTCGAGTCGAGCTACATGTGCGGTGGAAAAGCGGCATTATAGAAATGTTTTCTCTTCCTGTAGGGTCTCGAGTGCCATCAACTTTTATCGTATAGAACGACTCCCCAACCGCTCAAACGATGTGCTCAGTGATTATGCTGCCCTCGTAATGCGTTCCAGTCAAAACTAGACAGCTAGCTAACTTTTTATAAAGAAGTGGAATCCAGTACACAAGGCTTTCTTTTCTTGGTTCTTTACTGAATGTTCTTTTCGTCATAAGTTTTGTTTGTAAAACTGTAACAAATACAGAAATAAAGACGTACATGGGTTTACATGTCTTGCATCATTGCTAACACACGAGAATCCGAGAGCTAGCATTGCTAAACAGATAACATTTTAAACTTAAACTCGGTCAGAATCACACATTTTAAGTAATTCCTGTAAATCTTAACACAAACTAGCATGAAATGATCTGATATTTACTTACAGACAAATAATTTCCAAAGTTCAAAACATATTTTCGATAGATTGCAGGGGCGATATTACAGCGTGAACTTTACGTGTAGAGTGAATCACGAAGAGGAACGGAAGTAGGTTTGCAGTTGTTTATACTGACGCCAGTATCACAATTTGACCACAGGGTGGAAATATTTACCAAACTAAGGCAAGATGTACACTAACACAAACTGAAAACAATGCATTT
This sequence comes from Gadus chalcogrammus, assembly GCF_026213295.1. NCBI lineage: Eukaryota > Metazoa > Chordata > Actinopteri > Gadiformes > Gadidae > Gadus > Gadus chalcogrammus. The sequence continues at coordinate 7,548,186 of NC_079412.1, read as the reverse complement.
CTTACGTAAGGCAGAACAGTGATCATAGCTGACATTACGCCCATTAATTCTTTCTGGATGTCATGGCTAGTGTATCTGCCGTTGTGTGGAATGGATTGCGCCATCGGGGCCAACACAGGATCTTTCCTAAGGGTGCATTCAAACATTGACAAAAAGAAACCACAGCCAGCTTCAAACATACTGTCAAACGCATGGTTTACTGTAAGGAACTCGATGACATCTACTATGGATGACAAGTAGTATCTGTTGCGTTGCAACTGTTCTGCATTGACTAAAGTGCTTATTTCTTTACCCATCGAAGCTCGGCTCTCCTTGTCCTTCCACATAGCCTCGCAAAGCAGGTGTTCTTTCAAAGCTGCATGTTAGTTCAATCCTTTTCCCATCTCCACTGCATGTTTCCAGTCGCAAAATCCAGCAAGCGTAAATTTAGTGTCTACAGCAGATGAGTGCGCTCTGAACTTTCTGCAGAGGAAACAGAAAGTAGCGTTGGCTTGTATAGAGTACTCCAGCTAGTCTCTTTTGGCATACAAGGCAGTATGGAAGGATCTTTTCTTCCCAGAGAAAAGGCGTGTAGGGTACGTTCTCAAAGCCATTTGGTTGGGCTTATCAAGGCCCAGATCCCCCGGCTCGGACGCCTGTAATGACCTTGGCTGTGTAGGGTTAGCTGGCCCTTGGTGCCTAGTGCTAACGTCTGTAGCCCGGTTAACTTTGGCTTGATCAGAGTGGTCAACCTCAGGTGACCGTGACTCCTCAGAACACTCTGTCCACTCCAATCAGTGGATCACACTTTTATCCACTCCAATTTAAGTTGAATGAGATATCAAATTGAATGACATTATAATTTATACCAATACTTGGCAATACCTTGACCAAGTGATCTTGAGGGAGTTTCATTGACTCACCCAGTGTGGTTTGAATAGGACATTTACGGAACACCACAGATTTGGGAATTGTAAACAGGCTGTCACTTACTGCAACTGCAAACCAACAGTAACTACAAGTGTAGTTCAATCCAAATAAGTAGCGCCTCAGATTTGGGAATTGTAAACAGGCTGTCACTTACTGCAATTGTAAACCAACAGTAACTACAAGTGTAGTTCAATTCAAATAAGTAGCGCCTCAGATTTGGGAATTGTAAACAGGCTGTCACTTACTGCAATTATAAACCAACAGTAACTACAAGTGTAGTTCAATTCAAATAAGTAGCGCCTCAGATTTGGGAATTGTAAACAGGCTGTCCAAAACAAAAAAGAATGTTGACATTCTGTGGGCAAAACCTTTTCCAAATCAAAGTAGGCCTTAAAAAAATAATACCGCGCCTAAGTGCGTCCATTTGTAAAACAAAAACAAAAACAAGATTGCGTCAACGCATAATTGGGCGCCAACTTGCCCAGCCCTCGTAGGCTATTTAATGGACGCAGGCATGTAGGCATGCATAGCATGCATAATTGCCCTCCATGGCTGGATTTCCGACACAGCCTGTGTGAAACCACCTCGAACAGGCATCACACGCAATCTGAAAAAAAAAGAAAAGAAGGCAGCATTAGGCTGACTTATATAAATATGTGCAGGTTCATAGGGGCTGTGCGCCAATATTACAGTAGGCCTATAATGCTACTTACCCAAGTAACGTTTTCCGTATTATCAAAGGTGTCTTCCTCCCCACAGAAATGACACAAGTCACTCATGTCATCTACGAATTAAGATATATATTTTTTAAATAATTGGACAGACACGGGAAGGGATGCAAAGTCTACAATAATAGGGTTAGGTTATATTATCCCTAATCCAGCCACTTGGTGTAACGGTAGCACTCGCGACCAACACGCTGATGAGACGGGTTCAATCCTCTTATGAGGATTTAAAGATTTGAAGTACTTACCAGATCCAGTCAGGATGGTGGTGGCGATTTCCCTCCTCAGGTCATCTATGTTGGATGTTGGGAATTGTAGAGAGCCTGACCCTTCCAGGAGGTCAGCAAACTGAAAGTGTGAGATTGAGCCCATAATTCACAGCTCCCCCAATACGTGATAGATAGCATATCGATATGTAATTTTTGCCATGCCACATAGCCTCGGCCTACTTTTAAAGCAAACACTCCACAAGATGTGGTGTCCTCTTGGAGTGGATGAGCCACAGTGTCACATTTCCAATGTGACACATTGACACCTAGTTTTCTCATCAGTGCTCTAAAGAAAAGTTAGTTAAGTTGTTACTAGTATACAATTCAGTTACAGATGAACAATGTGACCAAATGTCACTGGTGTGGGAAAATATAAAATATAGGCTAGTTTACCTTGTTGTCTCCAAACATTTTTTTTTTTTTGCTGGCGACTCTCCTAGAGAGTCAGCAAGAATGCATCTTTTCTCTGATGGATACATGGCCTTGGAAAAAAAATAAAAATTTGGAATTATACAAGTCTGAAGGCTTATTAAAATTTTGATCTAGGGACAATTCCTGGGGACTCCTTTCTTCGTCACATACTTACAACAAGAAACCAATGCAGGCAGTCGTTCGCAATGCCTAGAACGCATTTATAGGCCGAGGCATCCAGCTGAGAAACACATCACAAATAATGAATTAAATAGGCTAAATATAGCATATCTGTCGTTAAGCTCACCTTTTCACCCAAATAACCCTCAACATCAACCATGGGATAACTGGTGGCTTGCACTTGCAGCACTGTGAACAAATAAACCCTCTGCTTTCAATCCTATCCGTGACCAGCACGACCACCGGACCCCAGGAAGACTAGCTGCCACCTCGGCATCAACTAATGGGGATCCATTCAATAAACAATAAACAATAAACCACCACCACCACCACCACCAACTTGTTTCAGCACACCTTCAGTTTTTGATTTATTTTCTGCCACATGGCAGTCATGGCAAATGTGTCCACGTGGTAGGCCTTTGATGCCCCGTGCTGCTTCACCATTATATTGAGATATGCATTTATTACCTACATCAACATTAAAAAGGATTAATACTTTGTAGGTGAAGCCATAATGCCTTTGAAAATCAAAGAATATGCACCTCACTCTCCAACTCTTGTCCAGGGCCCATCTGGAAGACGTCTTGATAAAAGACCTTGTAGGCCCCCACTCTGGAGAGAATGACATGGCTTTTATTGCCCTTCCATGCATCCATGATGCCTGTAACACAAAGGAACCTTAACAAACAGCGTTTGTTAATAAAGGCCATTGTCGGGTATGTATCACTTACGGCTGCGCACAACATCATCCTCTTGGATTACCAGGTCCTGTGTGCTGCTGGTGGCCAGAGACTGTGTGGGTGAAGCTAATTGGAGAGAGGTTGGAGTAGGTGGTGATTGGCAGGCAGTGGGGTGATAGGAGAGGTCAAGAGGGGCTGGTGAATGTGGTGAGGGGATAGTGTCAATGAGTGTTTTTTTTCAGAGGGGGTTCTTCATGCGGAGTTGGTTGTATTCTGTGAGGGATTCGAGGGGTGGGATCTGTGAAGGGTTTGAGGTGGTCTGTATTGATTTTGGGATGTTGCCTTCCCATGTCGTCCTGCAAGTCCGCACTCTTGTTCTCCAATTTTGTTATGATATATGGTCCCAGCCAGGTGCGCTCCAACTTCCCCCCTTTCCTCTGCTGCATGCGGATGTTCTTCCGCAGAACCCTCTGGCCAACAGAAAAGGCAGACCTGCCTCTTATTTTCTGACTTTTGCCCTGTTTTTTCAGAATTTTGAGCTGAACCAAGGCATCCATTCTCTCTTTCAGGGCAATGCCTGAAGACACCACTGAATTGGCCACAATGTCCTCCACTGAGCTGTCCACCTTCCAATAGAAAAATAAACAAAGATTAAGAATGGAATTGGATTGGTCAAATTACCTGACATAAGTGAGACCCATCATGCCATACCGTGAAATCCTCTGCCACTTCGCATGGGTAACGTGCCTCCATGCCAAACATGAGAAAAAAAGGGGAGAACCCGGTGGTGAGGTGCGCCTTTGTTCGCAAGCCAAACATTACGGCATCTAAGTAGTGGTCCCATGTGTTAGGCTTGTCCTTCACAAGTTTACACAATGCTCTGTATAGGCACAAGGAAATAATTGTCAGTCATTATGGTTTTTAAAATGTCACCAATACTACTAATAGCTCTTCTACAATCCATTTTGAATCATTTTCTAATTACAGGTTCACCTCTGAATTGTCCCATTCAGGTTTTCCACAAGACCATTCGTCTGTGGGTGATATGGAGCACAAAGACTCCTCTTCACATTTAATAACGTGCAAATGTTGGAGTTGAGCTGTTTCAAAAACATGAAGAGTACAATTTAGCAACAGATGTGTTTTGTATTGCATATGGTACAGAGAGCATCCTGACCATGAAGAGCAGTGCTGGTTTATTCACCAAGCTATGACTAACCTCATTCACAAACTCACTGCCCTGATCTGTGAGGATGCGTTGTGGTGCACCAAACCTGTAAAAGAACTTAATGATGCACTGGGTGACCACCTCAGCACTGTTATTAGGTATGGCATAGACCTCTGCCCATTTGGTGTAGTAGTCGACCATTACACACATATACATGTTTCCATCCTCAGATGGAGTTAGTTTTCCCACCAAGTCCATCCCAACTAACTCCAGTGGGTGGTCAACCTGAAAATCACAGAATGTATATCATTGTCGTCAAAAAGTAAGCATAGTTGTTGTTTACAAGTATTCAGTCAAATGAAAGGCTTAGTACATACATGTATTGGGATATATTCTGGCTCCTTTTTAATGGAGAGCCTGCTGTATTGGCATTGAGCACACTGTGAAACCTGATGGTTCAAAAGCAGACATGGGAAATGCAGTCCAGGAAACACGACAATCTATGGATACGCTCAATATATTATACACTCCAATCAAATAATTCCATTTACCCATTTATCCAAGTCAACCCCCATTCCAGGCCAGTAAAACCTGGCGGTGACTGAATTTTTTGTTTCTTGGGTTCCACAGTGGCCTCCATGAGCACTGTCATGAAACTCCAAGAAAATCTGATCGGCCTCCTCCGCGCCAACCACAACTTTCTTCCGCACCTCCATTTCATTTCTAGACGAAATGTAATACATTGTATCACCTATTGAAACAAGGTTGTTGTCAGTAGCCTACAAGAAACACATCCTTTTTTCTGATAAGCTATTGATAAGAGCAGGAGATCAGGGAATTGTTTTTGAGGTAGGCATATCGTTACCATGGCTTACCATCTATTATGAAACGGGCGGAGCGCCTTCGAATTATGTATTTCTCCTCCTTCGAAATACCTGTGGGATATGAGCCATCTCGTAGGTAGTTACGCAGCTCGATGTAGATGCATTTGTCCATTGTAAATCCATGCAACAAACAAGTTTCCCAGATCTTGTACAGCCTTGCCATCATAATTTATACACTACGCACCCGTCAGAATTGGTTAGACGCGCCCTCTTCAATTAGGCTACAATCACAGTGTGTATATATATATATATATACGCACTACAATTATATTATTATAGTGCCTCGATCAGACAAAACAGACAAGAGCAGAGTCCAACCAAGATTTCAGAGTCATTTCTTTATTAGTTCCAAAGAAATGCATGATTTATAAGATTAATTTATTTATTTTATTAGAATAAACTAAGCAGCACAGAATGCCTTCATTCATGATTTCACACAAATCAATGATCCGATGATATTCACCGAACACATTCAACGACAAAGCATGGTATTTATTTATTCAACATTATAAACAAATCAACAGATCCTCAGATCTGATATATTACAAATGCAATTGACTAATTTCTATTAAAAATAATGACTAACAACACTGAATTAAAGAACAGAATATCGAAAGAATAGGGAAATCGCGTTTTCGCGTTCCATCTCACGCAAATCGTCAATCATTTTGTACCACTTGGCTTTCCGTGGATCCAGTTGTTCTGGCTTGGTCCTGTGGGCGGAGTCATTTAACATGGCGTTTCGAGGGGGAACAGCAATTCCAAACGGGGAACCAAATCGGGTGCCACACCGGCCCTGACCAATTTCGCACCCTAGGCAAGATTTTTGCTGGCGCCCCCTACCCCTTAGGATCGCACAGTAAATTCCACTACCAAAATACTGCAAAGAAATGCATGATGTTTACTAAAGACATTCATAAGAAAAATAATAGATAGGAGTTCAGATTCAAATAATTGTAAATACAATTAAATGTTGTATGGTTTATCTAGTTTGGTTCTAACCAGAGATTAAACAAGCACTCAAGTGAAGTGTAAAAAAAATACAATAATATATTATGATATGAAAGACATGGGAAATGTAAGATATGCAAACCACAAACTATCATCCAAAATCAGCTTGAAAATAAACACTGCTCCAACAATGGTTACTACAATGCATTGGATAATTTAAGGATAATACCCCCATTTTACTGTGGGTTACACACTGTTATGGACCTATGTACATAACTGACATGTTTTGATTTTCATTGAAGCGTGGGGGTTTGGATTGAGCAGCGGACCAGCTAGGTAAAGAGCTGCCGTTCCTTTTCTTTTTTAAACTAACACTGCATGACAAGTTAACTCTGGTTATGTTGTTTACACGTTGCTTGGCAACGCGCTACGCCCTGACAACTGTTGGCGGACTATTTGTATTTACTAAATAATAAAAACACATTTAAAACCACATATTGCTTCGATAAGTGAATAAATTAAATCAATAGCCATATATTAAGCGGAGTTATGTATAGCGAACAGTTCGCTCCAGAGAATTAAAGATAGAAAGGTGAACAAAAGCCCGACAAAGTGACCAGTTGGCTATATAGCCAGCCAGGCCTACATTAAAGATAAACAAATTAAAGTTACTGTATTTCTGTCTTTTCCCGTTTTTCCTCCTCTTCTTTCTTTCTCTTCCTCCCCTGGGCGCCAGAGTGTTTAGGTTTATTTGACATTGTGATCATGTGCAAATAGATAGCTTTCTCCTCTTCGGTCAGAATGATGTATCGAGTTGGTAATTAAGGTAACTCGCCCCTCCCAACCTCCCAATTCAGGTAGAGTCTGGGGGGTGGGGGCGGAAACTAGGGCGCTCTTTTAATTTACATGTTATGTTATGTTGTCTGATATTTATTTCGACATAACTACTGGTATTAAGAAACATAAACATTGGAGTTAAAGTTAGATGAACACAGGCGGCCCCTGCGGATGGATGCGCCCGTAGCATTCGCCTATACTGCCTATGCCAGGAATTTATATGGCAGCACGTTTTTTTCCCTCACAAAATGCAGATGAAGCAGTATTGTTTGTATTAGAAAAATTGAGTGTCACGGTTTCCCTTTAGCATTGAGAAATCAAGGTTTGAAGATAGATAAGTAAAAATCTTTTTAAAATGATCTTGAATCGATTAAATGTTGCTGAAGCCGGTTGAGGGAATAGAATATTGGAACGGCTGGAGTAAGCCCACGATCATCCTGTTCTTAATCCATATCATATCACAGCCCGGCTCTTGACTGTGGCAAAGATGGGAGACCAGACTATAGAGTGAAATTATCTTAAACATTTATTCACAACCCAAGACTATAAACAACAGAATATATATAAATGTCATTAATCAGTAGTGTAAGCATGTGTGTGAGTGTGTGGTGAGGTCGTCACAGCTATCAATTCAGAAGAAAATTATTGTGAGCAGCATGGGAAGGACGAGAAGGGAGCCCAGGTTAAGCAGTTATACAACTCTTGTGCCCCATACACCGCATGCCTGCGAGTTGCCTTTCTAAAACACACACACTCCACATAACCAATAAACATGACGTCTCAGTGACGATGTCGGAAACAATTACACCAACACAATTACTCTGCCACCTAGGCATACCCCAACCCTTTAACCCCACACAATGTCTGCCGCAAAGGACCAAGGAGGGCGCCAAGGGTCCAACTTGCGAGAGTCAAAACCCCCCAGGATCCCTTGCGGCACACTGAACATGGCGACCACGCCCACCGTCGCTGCACAGCCCCCACCTTAGGGGTGAGGCGTCCCGACAACCCCAAAACCCATCGCCACAGCGCATGGGTGGCCTCAACTGTCTCGGTCGAAAACAATTACAATTAACAATTTAAATAGTGAACAAACAACCTGAGGTTACTAGAAAATACCAAATGATTTTCAATAATTTTGTCAGCTGGGGGGCCAAACTGTAATGGCTAGGGTGTGAATAGATACTGGGTTCGATCTCCAAAGTCCTGAGACTACCTGTAGGCATCCTTTAGCAAGGTGCTTAACGCCTACCTGCTCCTCAATCACATGAATCTGAATCAACTACTCCCCCCCCCCCCCCCCCCTTCTTTGTTTTCCATTAGCTCTTCTTCTTGTCAGGGCACACACGAGACAGGATGAGATCCACCATGTTCTTGATGATGGGCGGGGGCGGGTGGATGTTGTGGGGGCTATGATGGGCTAAGGTCATCTCCCAGGCATCCACAAACACAGCAGCCAGGCCCTTGAACATGGTCCTGAGAACCTTGTCGATCTGCAGCGAGAACCAGTCGCTGCTGTGCTTGCTCGTCGTCTGGTCCATGGCCACAAAGTTAGCCGACCGGATTATCACGAGGGTTCCGGGGCCCCGGTCCAGGAGCCGTACTAGCGCCTGGCGGATATGCCGCATGCGGCGTATGTAGACCTCAATGGGGAAGGATGTGAAGTGGGCCCAGATGCTGAAGATCACCACGGTGTCGGGGCCTCCGGCCAGGCCGTCCACCTCATTGGCGACATAGCGTAGCTCGCTGGTGCTGACAGGGACGATTCTGATGGGCGGACCGTGACAGCGGTAGTTCATCAGGATGTTGTGTTTAAAGTCCACCGCCATCAAGGGCCCCAACCTCTTTGAACGGTGCAGGTTGAAATCTGTTTGAAGGAGAGAACGAAAGAACGCACCCATTGGAAATGAACAATGACTCATGAATAAGGGTCAGAGATCATGTGTCAGTGCTCACCTGGTATGAATGCGCTGAGGTACTCATACCACTGCCTCATCGTGGAGTCTCCGTACATATGGATCACCTTGCCAGTAAGGCACTGCGTGATGGACGAGGAGTCGTTAAACTGGCGAACAGAAGTTCCACCGAGGGGCCTCCAAGTGCCTGTGTAGTAATAGCCAGAAGGGGTGTACTTGTCCGGCTCTGGTTTGATGGTGCTGTTTTCTAACTCTGTTTCATCTGGGATAAGAGTATGACAAGAAATTTCAAAATAAGAAATACATAAAACTGGGCACCACCACCACATAAGCAACGTCCTCCATTAACTACCAGTTTCTGTGTACCTATCTTCTGAGGAAGCACGTTGATACGATCTGGTCCTGACGCATGGATGACAACTTTGATGTTTACACGGCTGCGAGCAATGAAACAAACAACGATAAAACGAATTTTCCAAAGTTATAAATGACATGAACGAGAAAAGCATCATAAAGTGACAGACCTCTGAAATAGCCGCGCTTCTTTGTTGGTGAAGAGGGGATTCTCGTAGCCACCCATGGCGTGGTTGATCCTGGTGTCACAGCTCAGCAGCTTAGGCTTCAAGCAGTACCAGGGCTCCCCTGTGTGGAGGTTGGTGTAATTGCACAGGGGTTGCTGCGGGTAGTTGAGTGGCAGGCACGGGATGCACGTGGTGGTCTCGGACAGATTGCCCGAGCGGAACAGACTCTTGAAGAAGACCCGGTTGGGCCGCTCCTCGCGGAGCCGCTGCAGCACGGCCACAGCCTCACTGGAGTGCACCATGGTGATCTGCACCTGGGCCGAGCCCCCCCACAGCAGGGCAAACAGTGCCGAGTAGGAGCCATTGAGGTGATCCACTACCTTACCCGCCACCCCGGCGTCAAGGTCCGGGGAGTGGAGCCGGGCCACCAGGAAGTCCCCGCCGTAGCGCTTGGGACTGCCCTGGAAGTCGTTCATCTGGACCAGGGCCTCCAGCTGGTCCCCAACATGCCACTCCTTCTGGCCCTTTGAGGGCAGGATGGTGAACAGGCTGTGCACAGGGTCGCTGGTCTGGTTGAGGGGCGCAGGGGCGGGGCGGGCGGGGAGCTTGGGCCAGGCGATGGCTTTGAGGAGGTATCGATCCTCCAGGGCTTCATCGGGGGTGGGCTCCCGGGACATGTGGCTGCAGAAGGTGTGGGCTTGGTACGGGGGGGCGGACCTCATCTGGGGGAAGGCTGTGTGGCTGCTGTTCCGCCACCTCAGCTTCTGAGGAGGACAAGTAGAGAGGTTTGCTTTAATGTTTAGGTGACCACGTCCTTGAGAAGTAGTCTTGAAAACTAGTCAGTGTTTGCCTTCATGTTGCTGTGGACGGGCAGGTCGAGACCTCTGTTTGCCGAGCCGGTCCGAAACTTTTCAGAGGTGCGTACACATGACAAATCTGTGTATTGCCATGCATGAGGGCCTGGATTACACATTTTGGTTCGTACTGCTTGCACATACCATAAAATATATATATATATAATGATCATCCGTGTCATTCCTTACCTTTCAGCTGTGATAGCCACCGTTTGGGGAGGTTTGGGGAGGTTTATGGTGCATACTAGACTGGTTGATATCACTGAGGTGGGTGCTACACACTGGTAGAGGAGGTGTGATGTCCCCCAAAAAACACTATCTTTCATTTTTTATAGTGCAATAAAATGAAAGACGTGCTATTATTAAGGTGTATTTCACGTTAATTCAGAAAGGCCTAGCATTAAGCTGTGATAAAAAATATAATAAAGGATCACAAATATTATATTTTGTTCTAGGCCCACTAAGTAACTCAGGATTAAACAAAATGTTACTTTGTCACACACACACACACACACACACACACACACACACACACACACACACACACACACAATGACCGATGCAACACTAACCAGAGTGAGAATGTTGCGCAGCAGGAACATGAGACCAGAGGTTGCGAGGAGGAGGAAGATGAGAGCATATTTGGCGCGATATCGACTGATGATGATCCCCTTCAGCCCCCCATGGTTAACTAACGCTTCATGTTCCGCTTTCAACATTGTGGCAGTAGTAGTCCTGGGGTTTGTTAACACTAAAACAATAGAGAGAGGAGAGGCGGATTAAAAACATAACTTTCATAGATTATGTTGTAGAGTGGGATACTTACATCTGACCACTAGAGGGCAGTAGTGCCATTGATTTGTACAGTAATCCACCCTTGTCTATACTGAGGAGTTGGCAGTTAATGTATATATAACAGAATACGGTGTGACACGGTTTGTCTTGTCTACTTGTCAACAACGTATGTTGGCGGGTTAAAAAAAAGAAGAGTTCTGAAAGCCTTAACTCTGCTATATTTAGTTTTTATTTAATGTTAAATGCAAAGGATTGGAATGGGCCTGTGACCGGTCTAGGCCAAACTGCCACACACACACACACACACACACACACACACACACACACACACACACACACACACACACACACACACACACACACACACACACACACACACACACACACACACACACACACACACACACACACACACACACACACACACACACGACTGAGCATTAACCTCCAGACAAAGAATAATAATATGATTGGCCTGGCTTGGCCACCCCTACTGCCACCCAATGAAAACATAAGAAATATATATTGGTCAAATTCGGTGTGGGTTACTTGAAAATGTCAAATGCAGTTGATTCACATGCATCAGATAAATAGTATAGTATAGTAATAGTATATATTTCAGTGTGTTTTGCTGTGTGTTTATTTGATAAATCCGGGGAAAATTAAGCAAAGCTTGAACAAAATCTGGAATAAGTGCACAATGATCAGTGGCTCACTAAAAATAACATAACAAATATGGTTATTTTGTAGCGATAGATAGGTCGGGGTCCGTCTGTTGAGCCATCATAAAGCATGTTTTTCATGGGCAAAAGTGTACAAACGGCACTCCATAGAAGTATGCATTTCACTGTAAAGGACTTCCATGCATGTGATGGAAGAACTGAAATAACATTGTGCACATGCGCCGATAAATGTGGTAGATTCAGCTCGCTAACTAGCAGCGGCAACGGTAAAACATTTCATTAGTTCAAATTACCCAAATTACTATAATTCAAGTAAGTAAACTGCCTCCCATTATTTCTCCCAAACAGCCATATACTTGCTCAGTAGGTCGTAACTACTGTAATAATATAATAGGAACCCAGTAGTTAAAAAATAAATAGGCTATAGAATAAGCAAAGATGACTTGTACTTCTTATTTCTAGCTGTTTTTTTTGTACTAACTTGAGCGTAAGTTCTTAATTGCATAATAAACTGGAAATTTCCTTTGTCCAAGCCCTTTGGAGAAAGTAGGCCTACATATTTCTATAAATATCAGTATAAAATCAAAAAAAGATTACCCTGCAATCGATTTGAGGATTTTTTTTGTCCACGATCCGGCTCCTTCTCGATGACCCTCACTCTCACTTTGTGATAGATGTTGGCCCCTATACTTCGTATGTTATTAGGTTGGGCAGGTTACAGTTGTTTGAAGGGGTTGCTGTTGCTTCATTTGTTGATTGGATGTGGTGTATGGGTGCAGCCTTAAATCGTTTACAAACTGAAGCAGATCAGACTCACAAACAAAAGTGACGCTATTGCTCTCTTCACTCCTTACATTCGGGTTGAAGGTAGGGTAAATATAGATGCTGAAAACCTTACCTGCAGATGTGTGTGAATATGCAAAGGATTTCATATTTGAACATCATTATTAATTCTAGAATATTGTGTGTCCCTTTTTCGTTGTAAACTGAAGCTGTGAACTAGTGACGCACATGAACATGGCTGAACATGAAAGTTTTACTCAATATAAAAGATCAACCATCATATCACATATACTTTACTATATTTATTTGATCTTTTTATTACTATTATTGATTTTTATTTTTTTCTTCAAAACGTGACTGGATAAGACAATTGACGAACACAATGGGATGGTATTAAAGATTGGGTGGAGTGATCTGTGATTAACATAAGTGCTCACGGTTAGGGTGGTCATGTTATGCGTGAGTGCAACCCTGTCTCATCAAAATTACGTTCCCAGAGAACTATTCGGCATTCTCAATTACGTTTGGCAAAAAACGTATTTTGTCCGTGATTACGTTTTATTGAACGTATCGCAAATACGTTCGTTCTCAGCCTATTTTTTTTTGCCATTTATTTACTTCTAGGATTATGTTTGGTTGAAACGTATCCCAGATATGTTGCATGTCAACGTATAGCACATTATTGTCATTAAGGCATATTTCCCTTTCGGGGAACGTTTCATTTAACGTATTTAGTCTGAAACACGTATCTTGGCCGTGAATACGTTTTATTGAACAACCAACAAGGTTATACAATACATAAAATCCTGGTTATATAGCCTACAATAGCCTACATGAATTATAATTATTTGGAAACTTCCCATCACTGCCAGTACGGCGAAGGTGACGGTGATGCAGGGTTGCGAGCTTCACGGGTTGTTTTAAAAACGGATTCGCGGGTGTAAACCTCAAAGGCGCGGGTCACGGTTTTCTTGGGTATTTCAAATCCAAGCGCACAAACAGTTGGGGTGTAATAATATGTTTTGTATAATCTTCTTGAAAACTCAGTCAGAACTATTAAAAACCAGAGGATGGGCGGGGTTGGGCAGTGGACACACACACACACACACACACACACACACACACACACACACACACACACACACACACACACACACACACACACACACACACACACACACACACACACACACACACACACACACACACACACACGTTGATTATGCCTACATACCGGAAAATTTGATTCGGTGGACCTGTGCCGGATGAACTCGCTCAACCAGCTAAGTTGGGTCAGGATTTTAGGATAGCCGAAAGTTATTTCCCCAGCACCACTTCTGCACGCGATCTTCCATTTTTTATGCGCTCTGGCGTATTTGTCCCGGACAGCTTTCCGGTCTGTTTTAACTTTTGCAACCGATTTTTCCATTGCACTTGCAACCTCCCTCCACGCATTCTCCAAAGCATTCTTGCTGGAATGTAACATGGATGAAGTGTCATATAAATGCTCATATAATCTAATTTGCTCGCACAATTTTTCCTCTTCGCCCGCCATTTCATTCGAATTTTCTTCCGTTAATATAACCTATAGTTGAAATTAACGTACAATATTTGCAGTATCGCCCCCACCGACAACGCATGGTATTGCATGGATCGGCGCGTCGCGTATCAAAAATTTGGAGGACGCGTTTTGCTACGCGTCGACGCATAATGGCGGCCGAAGCGTCGCGTCGCGTAGCCTTTTGGACGCGTATGCGTAGTGATGCGTCGACTATGTAAGGGTCCATACAATGACGCTGTCTCAACTGTACTCCATTTATGAACAGTTGAGGTTTATAATAGCAAGGCTACTGTTCAAGGAAAATTGTCTCGATTTACAGTTTAAATTCTTCTCTACAGATAAAAAGAAGAAACACATAAGCCTACAAGAGGAGATTCTGGAGTTGGAAAAGGAGAAGCTGTTGGGGATGCGAGAAATTAAATAGGCATTGATATCACTGTAAATGCACATATTGCATATATTAAAGATTATTTGAGTGAAGCCTAATAATAAAGCAGGTAAAACAATTATTTCTGTTAGTGTCTATGGGACCCACCTGGTGTTGAATATGAAAGAGTCGTGGGTGGATCCGGGCCACTTTGCCAACAAATGCTGTGTAACCATATTTTGGTCCCCTATGGCCTGAACATTGATGGCATGGTATCCCTTACGGCACACACAAGCCGGCTCGGTTGGGCCACTTGGGGCTTTGATGGGGAAAAGTGACCAATCAATAAGCCCAATTACCCCTGGCATCCCACTCTGTCTTAAAAAAGCCTCCTTAATCTGCTGCAGCTCTTCTCCCCAAGGAAACTGAATGTAGTTCTTTGCAAGATTGCAGATGGCATTGGTGACCTCCCTGAGGGAACAGGAACAGGAAACTGTTTTCTTCAAACATTCTGCAGGCTGTTTGCGACCATCAGGGCCGCTTCATTGATACGTACGTGGGCTGGCCTGGGTCGGTTCATGACTCTAGAGTCCTCCGCCAAAGCCCCCTGTATAAGTCACCTCCTCCAGGGCACTTCATCCTTGCAGACGGCGGGTACCCTTGCATCCAACACCCACTACCCCTCATCACTCCCTACAAGAGGCCAGTGCGAGGTGTGGGAGCCCAGCGCTTTAACTGGCATCATTCCAGGGCATGCTTCATTATAGAGCGTGCTTTTGGAATGATGAAGACCAGGTTCCAGGCCATCTTCCTGCAAGCACTGGAAGTGCACCACACCTTCGTACCACATGTAAGTAGTCACTCAACAGGATTGTTTAGAATACTGAGGAAGAGTAAATCCAAAAACAGGATGTATATCATTTTCGACCATTAGATGGGCTACCATGTGTTTCTATTGGTGGTCAGAGGTCCCCCCTGACCTCCAATATATACAGGCAAGTACAATAATTGAAAAGCTATGATTTCTATTTATTTAAAATGTTTTGTAGAATAGTTTTGCCAGTTAAAATAATTTATGGAAAGATTTATTTTGTCAAAATTAGGTTGTGAAGTAGTATTTTGTATGCACTCTTGCCCTTTTCCAAAAATATCTTAAGAGACATGGCAGCCGTCGATTCGGTCAGCCCTGCAAACCCATTCGGTGAAGATGCAGTGGACAGTGGAGAGAGGCATATCCAACACACTCTGGAGACCACCCCTGGATGTCCCACTGACAGGAGAGACACCAGGGTATTTAATGTGGCAGCCCATCCGGGTCTAGCAGCACCACCAGGGGCTCCCTGCTCAGCTCAATTATGTTGTTTGTTGTAAATAGTTGCATAATAATTGTTGTAAATAGTTGTTAATCACATCAAATCAGTTACAAAATCGGCATATTATCACCTTAAAAATGTAGCAAGACTTAGAGGGCTCATGTCCACCGAAGACTTACAAAAACTTGTACATGCCTTTATCACTAGTAAGCTTGATTACTGCAATGGTCTCCTTACAGGTCTCCCAAAACAAACTCTGAGGAAGCTTCAGCTTGTTCAGAATGCTGCTGCTAGAGTTCTAACAAAGACCAAAAAATTTGGTCACATTACACCAATTCTGAAAACGTTACATTGGCTTCCTGTAGGTCAGAGAATTGATTTTAAAATCATGTTGCTAACCTATAAATCCCTACATGGTTTAGGCCCAAAATATTTAACTGATATGCTTCCACTACATCAGCCTTCTAGACCACTAAGATCCTCTGAGACCAATCTGTTAATTATCCCCAGAGTAAACACAAAACATGGGAAAGCAGGATTTAGTTAACAAATAGCTGGAATAAACTCCCAGAGGATTTAAGACTTGCCCAAACCCTGAGCACCTTTAAAACAAGACTGAAGACTTTTATGTTTGCTATAGCTTTCTGCTA
Source organism: Gadus chalcogrammus (assembly GCF_026213295.1). NCBI lineage: Eukaryota > Metazoa > Chordata > Actinopteri > Gadiformes > Gadidae > Gadus > Gadus chalcogrammus. The sequence continues at coordinate 7,531,729 of NC_079412.1, read as the reverse complement.
AATCTTAAATACATTGCACTTTCTAAAAAGCTTTTTTAACTTTGCCTTTATTTTCTATTTTAATACTAAAATGCCTTTTTCTATTTTACCCATTTCTTTGCATATGTTTTTCTTTTACTTATCTATTATTTTATTTTATTGTATGACAATGTTTATATGTGAAGCACTTTGAGTCTGCCTTGTGTATGAAAAGTGCTATATAAATAAAGTTGCCTTAACTTGTCTAAATAGTTGCATGAATGTTTTTTGTTGTAATTGTTGCATTGTAAATAGTTACATGAAACCATGAAAGTTACAGTTAGGGAAACAAACAATGTTTAAATATAACAGAATAAGAAAGTAATAATAAAGTTCTGTCACGAAAATAAACACGCAAGCTGTAATATCCGCACATAGCCACCAGGGAGCAGGACCAAACATATGAGCTGTAATAACTGCACATAGCCACAAGGGGAGCAGGACAAAACCTGCTTATTACAACCTACGCTGTAATAACTGCTCATGGCCAACATCACACATATGAGGAAGCCGGAGGAGGGCTCTCAGGTCATAGCCACCAGAGCAATTCATTCACAACCCGTGCCCGGCAGCGGGCACGGATTGTGAATGAATTCAGAAGCACCGCAGGCAAAACTTGCCGTGCCGCGAAACTTCCCGCGCTGCAAAACTGCGGCGCAGCCAAAACCTTGATTTGCTGCGCCGCAAAACTTCGGCGACAACGCGTTCGGGCAGCAAATGCATCTTTTGGTGTGAACGCAGGGTGAGGCTTGGCGACGCACGGCGGGCACGACGCTCAGCAACTCTTCCACAGGCTGGCCACATATCAGATAAGCAGAACCTATTGTCTTAAAGACTGAAGCTGGATTAGATATAGGAATATTAAGGTGTAAGAGTTGTTCAAGCTCCGTCCTGCCGCAACGCTCTGTAGCCCCGGCCCTGGGATAAGCATAACCACTGGAAGACCCTCTGGCAAGTTCTTGACAGCTTCAGCGACATTGTCCTCACTTATATAGAACAGCTTAATCGCTAACTTTGCATCCAGTGCATTGAAGAACAGCTCAGCATTTGGGATGTCTTTTCCATGGCTGATGAGCCTGTCAGCTGTCCTTTTGAGGAGGCCTCCAACTCCACCTGGAGCACCCTTGCCGTGGCTCGCCTCAAAGAAGTTCCATGCTCCTGATGGGAACTCACACTGGTGCAGCTTTGTACAAAAGTGATAGAAATTGCCCTTCTGCCTATACTGTGTACACGGCCCATCACTGAATAAATGCACCGTGTTGACATTAGGGTACGACGCCTGGTCCAGGTCCAGTATTGGTGACATGTGAATTAAACTGATGTGTCATGCTCTTCTTAAGTTCTCTGTGGAAGCTGAATTGACTTTTAATGTTGAACAGGTGTCTTTTGAAGTGAGTTAGTTGTCTTTTTGAGTGAGACTTTTCCCTTTACTACTTCTTTGTTCTTTTTCTCCTTAAGAACTGCCTCCATCATCCATTGTGTGCAATACACAGTTGATTCCAAATCCCTCTCACTATCAATTGGAAATTCTCTATCTTTGCAGTTAGGACATACATTGTACATGCAGTCCTTTGATTTTGAGTCGCAGCAAATTGACTCTGCCATTTCCCCCAAGTCAGTGCTCCCAATGACTCTGAGAAAATGCAGCTTCTCTACCAGAAAACCAAGATTTTCATGCAACTTGCAAAGGCAGGTCTCTCAGTCTGCAATTGATGGCTGGACCACCCAGAAGGGCCGCATATGGCAAAACAAGGAATAGAAGATCCTGCTCTAAGAGCTCTCAAGGAGGAACGTTCTATGTAGGTTCCTCATTGTATCGTTTAAGGACCTTTTCTGTTTCTTTATCTTCCTTCTTGTTACAGTTTGGGATTTTCCAGCTGTGAGGCAACCGTTTTCATCTCTGATGAAGAAGGACAGAACTTTGCTACGCAGTCTGTAGCATAAAGATCTATACTTTAACCTGTGGGAGATGGAAATCTCACTGTTGTTCAGCTGTTTTCTCGATATCGCTAGAGTCTCCTGAATTTTTTTTTGTGTTGCGATTACCTGCCTAGTTTTTTTGTGTTTGGTAGAAGTATACTTTTCGCTGATGTTGTCTACTAGGGCATGGTGGAAAACTAAAGTTTTGTGCATCTCTCGAGACACAGGAACCCATCCTAAGAGGCGGCAGGTTTTTGATCTGGGTGACTCTGAATTTTGGTGTAGTCTGGTTAGTCTTTTCCTGTATATTTCAGTTTTTCTTTTCTGTTTATTGAGTGATTCCCTAACAGCCTGAATTTCTCTGTATAAGTTTGACTCCCTTCTCTTGACTTTCTTCCTTCCAGCACTTCTCTGTCTAAAATGATAAACAAAGCATTAGTTTATAGATCATGAGTTCTAAACTTCACATTCATTGAACAGAAAAACGATGACAAGCCGTTACTCGTTACGTTTTTTCAACATCATTTCATAATTTATTGATAAACCTATTTTCTATAAAAACATCTGAGGCTGTGGATTAACTTCAGGACTCTGGGCTGGAGTAAACTGGCTCTCGATCACTTTCTTTCTCTCTGGTCTGACGTTGGGCTTTTCTCCAATATGCTTATTTCCTTCTCTTCTCCCTCTCGCTTAAATCTCTCACTGCCTTCACCTTTCCTCGCTGCTTGTTCTCTTGCCATGTCTCCCTGTGCTTCTGTAAATATGCAGCCCTTTTCTCAGGATCAGCATTACGCCGGGCCCTGTACTGGCGCTGCTTCTCAGCAGCAGATAAGCGACTCATCTTCCTAAAACAGTTAGTTAATACTTAGTTAACACTATTAATGGTTAGTTAATGTACCAGTTATTCAGTATGTATTCATTATTAAAAAACAAAACAATATAAGCATAAACTATCACGATGAAACCTGGCAACATTGTCAACCGTGTTACTCCCTGTCAACTGTGTTACACTTGATGGATAACACAGTTGATAGGTTACACGATTGACATTTCGGCCATTTTGGGGCCTTGTGCTAACTGGCAACCTTGACCCTGTCACCATATGACCTTGATCAACTCGTGTTTTTATACACTTTCAGTTAATATTCGTAAAAAATAATGTGTAATTCAAGTGAACACAGTTGACAAGCCATTAACCCACTCAATGTAAAACCCAAATTATTGATGAATATTGAAGAGGAGAAGGAAAAACGATAGCTACTGTTACGTATTTTAAGCACATAAGCTACCCCCACATAGCCATTAGGAAGCAGGACCAAACATATAAGCCGTAAATACTGTACATAGCCACAAGGGGAGCAGGACCTTACTGAAGGCTGCAATAGCTACTCGTTCCACAGAAGGCAGCACCTCAGACAGGTGAGGAAGCCGAGGCTAATACGTCAAATAGGCCACGCCCACTTGAATAGGCCACGCCCACTTGACGGGCATATAGCGCGTGATTCAAGGGGAGAGGACAGAGACTATAGGTAACCGCGGAGAGCACCGTGCTTAAAGGGGTAGTTCGGAATTTTGGACATAGGGCCTGATTCCGAAGTCAGCATTGGTATTCTATATCACTGGAGACAGTTTTCAGGATATGCAAATATCTCTCCCCTAAACATGTTCAAGGCTTTAAAAAGAATGCCATGACGACAGACAGCCCCCTCCACACCCTCTACATCCACTTTGGACCCAGACCTTTTGGCTCATGCAGCTGTCCATTGTGACTTCCCACGGACACCTTTTCCAGATTCCTTTGAAAACATGTCACATAAAAGGTTTGAAAATAATGCTTAAAGTATTAAACATCTTTCTAACACATCTCATTTACCAAATTCAAATGAGAAACATCCAGCATGTTTTTGGTTCTCTGAAACTAGTACTTTTCAGCTTTGTGTTTTAACAAGCACATATTTAACCTGAAGGCGTAATTTTCTACAATGTTTGGCAATTTTTTGCCAACTCCCAATGTATGATCAAAAATAATTTAAGTGCAACTGTGTTAGCCACATTTGTGATTATAATAAACATTCAACTCACAGGTTGGACTTGATTCCGGATAAGCTGCACAAAGTCCGCCACATCCTTGTCCTTTGCAAAAAATGCACCTTCACAGAATGCATTTTCACCCAGTCTAAACATTTGGAAAGGAGACAATTAAGATTCCATGCCCAAGGAATTTCCAAATACAATGATACATTATACTTAAATCAATGTAATTCAATAAGCAGCAGTACCCTTTAGTCCTACTGAATCGATACATCTTCCAGTTTCCGTCAAGAGAGATTGCTGCAACATCCTCAGCACAGGCTGGGCATGAGAAATGTTTTTTGTGGAATAGTTTGTCTTTCTCATGGCGACAGTATGTCCACTCCAAGAAGCTATGCTGTGGACTGTCACCAGAAATACTCCCTGCATAAAAGAAGATAACATATTCAATTATGTGAACAATTAATAGCACAGGCAGTGTAGGTGGCTACATTCTCTGCCGAAAATGCTTTGACTTACGCGCCCAAAGGTGCTAGAACGTTGCTCAAGCATTTTAACAATAATGAAACCTGGTGCAGTGACTTTCAGCTCTTCGAATGTCTTAAAGACATCAATTGCGTACAATGTGTGAAAAACTACATTACCAGGCTAGTAAGTCAAGTCAAGTCAACTTTATTTCTATAGCACATTTAAAACCAACTGAGTTGACCCAAAGTGCTTACAAACAAACATAAAACAATGACATTGGTACAACAACAATAATAATAATATAACATTGTTACGTATTTTAAGCACATAAACTGCCCCCACATAGCCACTAGGAAGCAGGATCGAACAAATCAGCTGCAATAACTACTCCAGCCACAGATGGCAGCAACTTTAGACAGGTGAGGATGGCGGAGCCATCACGTCACACCGGCCACGCCCACTTCACATAGGCCACGCCCACTTGATAGAAGCCAGCGCGGAGTTCAGATTTAGGCCAGAACGAATAGGTAGCCCCGCCGAGAGGACCGGGCCTAAGCCCGGGACTCGAAGTAGTGCACGATATTATTCTCATATGCGTCAGATACAATTCCCTCCCTTTTGCTTCATAGTTACCATACCGAAATATGCCTACTTTAACAAATAAAGTGAGCTAAAAGCGACCAAGGATTGGACTACTTTCTTCAGAGAAACATGGGGGAAAATAAATAATTAAAATAATAAACAAATTAGTCAAAAAAATAAATAGAGTAGTTTAGTAAAAATAAAAGTCTTTAAGCAGTCAATGGTGGGAGAGGACTTAATATGTACAGGTAGACTATTCCAGAGTTCGGGGGCAATAACATAGAAGGCTCTATCACCCTTGGTTTTAAGGTGTGTTTTGGGGATACAGAGAAGATTCTGAGATGAAGACCTAAGTGACCTTGGAGCGCTGTACGGAATTAGTAGGTCACCTATATAACTAGGTGCAAAACCACTGAGGGCTTTAAAGACAAAAAGTAAACATTTAAATGTAACTCTGTGCTCCACAGGTAACCAATGCAGTTTAGCCAACACAGGAGTTATATGCTCACGTTTCTTAGAGCCAATTAATAATCTAGCTGCTGCATTTTGAACTATCTGAAGTCTATTGAGAGTGGAGTGGGTCAGGCCTGCATATAATGAGTTACAATAATCAAGTCTAGCTGTAATGAATGCATGAATAAGAGTTTCAAGATCGGAGAAGGACAGAAAGGGCTTCAGTTTTGCGATGGTTCTTTACTGGAAAAGGCTGCCTTTGACCACACTATTTACTTGCTTATTACATTTCAAAGAAAACCCAGAGATTCTTGACTTCACTGTGGCAGTTTGCAGAGAGAGGTCCTGGTGCATTTTTCAAAATAGAAACATCACTTGGAGGGCCAAAATTAATTAGGTCAGTTTTACTTTCGTTCAGTTTAAGAAAGTTTCTTGCCATCCAGCTTTTGATGTCATTAAGACAGTTACAAATATTCTCCAGTGAACAAATGCCTTCAGTGTTAAAAGGCAGGTAAAACTGAGTGTCATCTGAATAGCAGTGGTACTGAATGTTATACTTATTAAAAATTGACCCAAGGGGTAGCATATATAGAGAGAATAAAAGAGGGCCCAAAATGGAACCCTGAGGAACACCACACTTTATAGGGGCAGAGGAAGAGGAAAAATTTCTCTAAACTAACTGAAATTGATCTATCACTAAGATAAGAGGAGAACCATTGCAAAACAGAACCCTGGAGACCAACTTCATACTCCAAGCGTTTTAATAGGATGTTATGGTCCATGGTGTCAAATGCTGCACTCAGATCAAGAAGCACCAAGAGGGCACAAGAACCACAGTCAACTGCAAAGAGAATGTAATTTTGGACCTTAAGCAAAGCAGATTCCGTTCACAGATAATGAATGCACTCAAATAGCAAGAAACCTGAGAGAGGGCCACCTTTTCTATAACTTTGACAGAAAAGGAAACTTAGAAATAGGCCTATAATTCTTCAGGTCACTGGGCTCAAGGCTAGGTTTCTTCAGCAAAGGTTGCACAATTGCCCGTTTAAAAACCTGAGGGGAACACTCCATTGGTTAGTGAGTGATTAATTATGGCCAAGACAAGAGGGCAGATGATGACAAAAACTTCTTTAAAAAGGCGTGCAGGTAAAACATCTAAGTGGCAGGATTTAGATTTCATATGGGAGACCACCTTAGATAGCTGGGAGGAGGATATAGCCTGAAACTGTTCGAGGCAGCTAGGTGAAAGTTCTATCACTGAGATATCCGAATCCGGAGGTGAGATTTGAAATTTTATTTTGTCAATTTTATCAATGAAAAAGTTGAGGAACTTCTCACCGATTTCTGTTGAAGGGGCAAGAGTAAATGAACTTGCAAGTCTGGACTGCCGGATTTTTCTGAATGCCAATCTCACTGTCCCGCTTGGCCCTGTTGCCACTTCTGGGGTGTGTTTCTCTTGACATGACTACTGTGATTTCAATCCTCAAAACTTGAACCATAAATGCGCTATTTGGCACAATTGCACTGTTTTGCCCAAGATTGTGCCAGAATTTGGCCTCTGCACTTTATTTATTTTTTTGTGAAAGAATAGGTCAGGAAGCATTTTTTGGCCACATGTTGGGAAAAACGGTCTGTCTAGTTACTGGACCAGATGAAATGAGACGGAGAGGTAATAAAGTCTATCGGCACGAGGACCTTGGATTTATTAAGTAAAGTGGCAACGGTTATACAGAGTCATAAAGCGTGAGAAATCGAATATGTCTAAGTCCCTAATCAGCGCTGATGGTTCGTCCAGAGCTTCGCCTCCGTGGAAGGTCTGCTTCAGAAGAAGAGGGAGAAGTGTCTGTGTGATACAGTTTTATGCTGTATCTTCCTCTTGGTGAGGTGTGTGCGTTTGAGACGTATGTGGTTCTGTGTGTCTTTGCGTGACCTTGGCTCTCAGGCCCTAGTGTGTCTCCTCGTGTTCTTCCTGATGGGGGAGCGCCTCAAAGAGTCTCCTGATTGTGGCCCTCCCGTTCTGAGGATGAAACAGTGCTTTGCGTGACCTTGGCTCTCAGGCCCTAGTGTATCTCCTCGTGTTCTTCCTGATGGGGGAGCGCCTCAAAGAGTCTCCTGATTGTGGCCCTCCCGTTCTGAGGATGAAACAGTGCATTGTCTGAGTGTTTACCATTTGCCTGGCGGAGAAATGGGGCCTTAGCTCTGGCCTCGACCTGACTATGTTATCATGTGTGTGTTATGTGTTTAAAAGTTGAATGTGACTGCCATGTGTTGTGCTCATCAGGCGTTAAGAGTTGACTATTGTAAGGTGACTGCCATGCGATGTGCTGATCAGGCTGGGGTAGGAGTTAGCTATATTTATAATGTACATGTGATGTGCTCAGCAGGTTATTTTGCCCAACATATCCCCCTCAAGTCGTCGCAAGACGACTTTTACTCATTAGGGATACGAGGGATAGGACTCCAGCGCGGGACTATCATTATAACACTTTTAGAAGTAACAGAAAGAAGGCAAAACAATCATAAAAACAAACAACCATGAGTATGGGACTAAAATAAGTCGCTGGACCGGGTGTATGGGGAAACCACGTGGGAGAAACGCCACCCATGCTTCAGACATGGGTATGCCATACACACCCCACCTAGGGGGTGGCATCCACCCCGGCCTTACATCGCGAACAGACAATACCAAATAAAGTGGCAGCAGGTGATACACAACAAAACCAACACCAAACCATAACAATAACAACAAAATGCAACAATAAAACTAACAGTAAACAATAACGATACAAACAAAAACGCAACAATCACACAAACACTACACCATAACAATCACAGGAAAGAAATGCAACCATGAAATGTGTCCCTAAATAATAATAATAATATCAGAAAGATATGAGGTGCATAACGAATGGCAATCCCCCTCAACCCATCCCTAGGTGACCACACACTAAGGATGTGAGGAGGAGTTAGCTGGTCGTGTAACAATAAGCAATCACACGCATGGGGTATCCAGGGTAGGCACGGGGCACGGGAACAACTGAAACCACGGAATAGCCCTGAGCGTCATCACGGGCAGGTGGACGCAAGGCGCCACCTGAGCATTAGACCCTTTTATTCAACTGCGCTCAGGACCTCATCTGATAAACGGGCAATCAAGGCCCCTGGAATCTCGCCCGTGTGTATCCCCGAGCTCCATCTAGTGGGACAGCGATATACACAACAACATTTACGTTCCCGGCGTCGGTTGCGTAGACGCGGGCATAGATATGGGAGCGGCTAAAAACAGTGGAGCGTACAGAAGCAAATACAGCCAGGGGCGCCCTCAAGCCTTAAGGGAACGGGCCGCAGTCCCTGGTGCCGGAACGCAGATCCCTGGTCCGGGCGACGTGGGTGCATCAGGTGGGAGGGGGGTGGTGCCGTTGGCGGGGACGGGAATGCGGGAATGGGGCAGCCCACCTGGAGAGGTTACTAGCACGTCATAGGCGGGGGGGGGAAAAAAGGGGTGTCGTGGTGGGGTTTCAGCATACGGTGGTGGAAACAGGACGCCGGGGCCGTGCACCTGGAGAGGCCACTAGCACTCACGGGTAGATGTCCGGCTCGGCGAAGACACAGTCGAGCTCGTACTCAAAGTCAGGGGTTGCAGGGCGAGGGAGGCCATACTCACAGTCAAAGTCTGCAGGCACTGTTTGGTCGTCCAGGGGAAGCTCGTCCAGGCAATCCAGAAGGGGCATGAGGGGGGCTGCTTCGGAGTAGGGAGGGGGCTGTTGTTTCTCCTTTTCGAGGGCCGTGGTGATGAGGCGTGAGCAGAGGGTGCGGGCACAGGGGATGCAGCAACACCCGCAGCAGACCACAATCCCGACGAAGCAGGCCAGGGATGTCAGGACGGCCATGAGAAGGCCCTTCCACTTGCCGAACATGTCGGTCATCCATTTCTCCATGGGGTTGTCGATCCCAGAGTCCTCTGCCATCTGGACGGAAAGAGCTCGAAGGCCGGCCAGGGCCCTTGTCACTGACCCGTCAGGGGCCGTGTTGTTGGGAATGAAGGTGCAGCACTGAGCCCCAAACATCGAACAGACCCCCCCTTTCTCGGCTAACAACATGTCTAGGGCTAGACGGTTTTGATACGCCATTAGAGAGGTGGCGGCCAGTTGTGAGGCCAACCCTTCTACCGCGTCGCGAGTCAGGTTGGATAGGCGCTGGACGTTGTAGTGAATGTAATTAATGCGATCTACGTTTTTGTTGGGGGTGATTGGAAATATGGCAGAGAGAAGGGGTATGTTCTCGAAACCTGCGGCTATCTGGTCTGCTAACTTAAACTGGTTCGGAACGCCCCGGGGAATGCCTATGCTATCCATGTACGTGGGGGTGTTCTTGGTTAGGTCAAAGTGGTCGGTGAGAGCGGAGTCGCGGCGGTGTCGAGAGGTAGTTTGGTTATCGGGCCCGGGCGAACCCCGGGTAAAGAGCGTGACGGGCATAAGTAGGCGCACTATAATGCAGGTTCCGGACCATTGTGCCGGGAGTGTAAGTCTAAGGGTGAATTTGTCACAGGACCAGAATAGGTCTTGGCGTCCTAGGCCCGGTTCGGTCATGTTGGGCCAAAGCGTAACGTTCGTGATGGAGTGGCACCACGATGGTGGTACCACCCCAACATTTACCGCTCCGACCCTGGTGATGCAAGAGTGGGTGTACTCCCCAGGGGAGTACACCGGGGGAATCGAGTTGTTAAGGCCGGGTGGAAACAGAGAGCTAAGGAGGCCGCATCCGGCCGGTTTGGGGGTAACAAACAGAGCTAACATGCAGTGAGAACCGATGGGGTCGCTGGTAAAATCGAACAGTACTGGGGTCGAGATTAGATGGGGGCGAGCTGACGCACAGGCTACGCAGTCGGACAGCCCCTGGAATCGGATCGTAGCAGCAATCCAGCTAAGCCATGCATTATCGTCTGCGTAGCCGGTCGCGAGCGCGATGGAATCGTGGGTGGGGAGTCGCCCCACGGTATCTAAATCAAAAATCGTGACCGGGCCGTCGCGAGTCATTATGGGTCGGACGGGGGGTTTAGGAGTTGTCCCGATGGCCCTGGAGGCTGGTGCGGTGGGTGTGGTGGGGGCCATCCTGAAATTTATTTTCAACAAGGCCAGCGTGTCCGGGCCGGAATGGTATACCCCGAACGCGAGATAGGCAGAGTCAGTGTCCACACCGCACACCCGAGCCGACCCGAATTTGGGGTTACCCCATCCTTGGTACGGGTTGCTGGTAATGTTCCTGAGGGTAAGGGTGATTCTGCCGTTGCTTCCCGAGAGGAAGCCATTCGCCTGTAGTGCGGCCGTCGCGTGAGGCCTGTGGAGAGTCTGAGAGCGGTTAGTCACATAGTACCCCTGGTGCTTCCCTGTCATCCATAGTACATTTCCCCACCCTCGACACCAGCGCTGGCTTATGCTGTAGTCCGGGGACCTCATTACCCCGTTGCCCTGGACTCCCGATAAGGAACCCTTGGGTGAATCGCAGATGTATGCATCGTACTTTTCCCAGGCTGCGGGTCCGCCTACGCACGAAACGACGTCGCATAGGAGGAAGGTATAGGCGGCGCTGGAACCATAAGTATAGGTTAGGGATAGCCCACCGTATTTGTTGAGGCAGGGGTCGCAGGGTGAACTGCCTTCGCGATCACGCTTTTGAGAGTCCGGTTCGCCCTTTCCACCAGTCCCTGGCTCTGGGGATGGTAGACGGAGCCAAACCGGTGTGCTATTCCTAACGCGGCCTCTACCTCCTGCAATTTGGCGTTAGAGAAATGGGACCCGTTGTCTGAGCAGAGTAGCTTGGGGTAGCCCCAACGGGGAATGATGTCATTTAGCAAAATTTTGACCACGGACGCGCTGTCTTCACGTTTGGTGGGGAAGGCCTCTACCCATTTGGTAAATCTATCGACGATCACCAGGAGGTAGCGTCTCCCTTGAGCGCGGTTGTCCGGCCCCATGTCGGTGTAGTCTATGTAGAGTTCTTGGAAGGGTAGTTGGGGAACTGGGAAAATTCCTCTGGGGGGTTTGTGGGTTGGGCGTGGGTTGTGTATTTGGCAGGCGTGACAGTCCTTGATCACTTCCTGGATGCTGGCTTTCATTTCGGGGTGCCACCAGTCTCGCCGGATTGTCTCCATTGTTGCGTTGGTGCCCTGGTGGGTGCGGGAGTGGTGTGACCGAGCCATGAGAGAGAGAGCTCGGGAGCTGAGTGCCGGTTTGCCATCTGAGTAGCGGTAGATTTCGGATTCGTCCCGAGTGCATCCTCGTGCGATCCAGCAGCTCTTCTCATAAGGACCGGCGTGTTCTTGCATCTCGCCAAGGTATATCAGGAGGTCGCTCATGCTCCTCGGGTAGGGCTCCCCGTCCAGGGGGTCCAGCAGGGAAAGGACTAGCGGCGGTGTGTAGCCCCCCGCCTTCTTGGCGGCGACATCGGCGGCGTTGTTACCGCGGGTGACCAGGGAGTCTCCTTTTGTGTGGCCCTGGCACTTGATGATGGCCACAGACTCTGGTAGCTGGATGGCGAGGAGTAGGCGGACGACGAGGTCCCTGTGCTTCAGGGGCGCCCCTGTAGAGGTCAGCATACCCCGCCTTTCTGCTTGGGTAGCGTTGAGATGGCAGAGCTCGTACACGTAGTTGCTGTCGGTGTAAATGTCGAGGCGTAGGCCCTTCGCGGCTTCGAGGGCTACGACCATGGCCATGAGTTCAGCCCTTTGGGCCGAGGGATACTCCGGGAGTATCCCCGAGTGTCTGGTGTGGCAGACCCCTGTCGGCCCCTGTTCCACCACCGCCCAAGAGGCGATGTTGGTTCCCAGGGCATCCTTGTAGCAGCAGCCGTCGGTGTACCACACTGCTTTGGGTGTTTCTAGGGGTGACCCTTGGAGGTCTGGTCGTGCTCGGAGTTCCGACAGGATGCGAGGCGTGCAGTTGTGGGGGGTGCCGTCCGTGTCTGCGGGATACTCTCCGGTCATATTCACTCCTTTCGTCGAGTAGCTCACCGAGGGATCTGTCAGGGCCTCGGTCAACCGGATCTGGGTGATGGCGGCCGACAGGGTGAAGAGTGAGCTATCCACCGCAGCCTTAACTCCGTGGGTGGTGTGCACCACCGTGGGGTTGTTCATGGTGAGGAACTGTGTCTTTCGTAGGGCGATGGCGATGGCCATGAGATGTCTGGCGCAGTGAGGGAGTCCTAGGCCCGGAGTGGGCAGGGCCGAGCTGTGGTAGTGGTGGCCTGGTTTCGGGGGCCTGGGCATGGCCGGGGCTGGAGGAGGGGGGTGTCCAGTTCTCGGTGCTGGGTGGTTCTTGCCCCAATGGTCCGGCTCTTCCTGGTATCATCGGGCATGGGGCGGAAGCTGTGGCCAGCTTCAGGCTTTCCTTGCTTTGTGGATGGTTTCTCTTTGTGAAGTGGGTCCCTTCTTTGGCTCGTTCTGGTTCCAGGGGGGCGGGGCTTTGCCAGGTCACCGTGACCGGGGACTGAGGGGTGGCGTGGGTTATTTCGATAACTGGGTACATGAGATGGGGGAGCGCAGGGACCTGGGTAGGACCCATCTCGGTGTCACTTACTCCATCTGCGGGTACCTGGGTGGGCAGGGGCGGGAAGTCGGTCGGGGCATAGGGGAGGGAGTACGGAGGTGGGCGGGCCTGCACATCGGCCTCCGGTAGGGAGGGATATAGCGGAGCTGTCCGGCTTGGTTGGCCAGGGGTTGGATAGACTGGGGCTATCAGGTTCGGTCGGGCAGGGTTTTCTTGGTCCGCTAGGAAGGGGTTCTTGGCGGAGAGGGCTGGTTTTAGGGTGTGGGGCAGGAGGCAAGAGGCCAATGCATTTAATACTAAGATTCTCTTTTGTTTTATCCGGTCTTGGGCTTCGAGTGCATCCGTTCGTCCCGCCTTGGTTCCAGCGTTGTCGCGGCGGACCTTTGCCTGCTCATACTGGCTGCCAATGTGCGCGCGTATGGCGGCCCGGCCGGCCTGGTCGAGGGGTCCCATTCGGATCACGCCCTCTTTCTGCCAGGTTTTGATGTAGACCTCACATCGGTCCTCCCATTTCTTCCGGTCTTGGCCTTTCAATATCTTCCCCGGTTCGGCGTTGAGGCACAACCAGCTCAGGGCTCTGGTTCGCTGCTCGTCCGACATCGTGGGTGCGTTCGCCGCTTCTTCTTACGACAGCCTGGTATGGGGGTGGTCGGGGTTGTGGACGCCTTTGCACTGAAGGCCGGATGCGGGGAGGTTTGTCTTTTTTAGCTTTATTAGTAACTGGGATAATTCTTCTAACAGGGGGTGATCGAGAGTCGGGGTTGGATTGGTATTGATGCTGTCTATTTGGAGGCGATGTAGTTGGGGAAGGGCAGGGTTGTTGTTGTCCAGCAGTGGGCGCTGTAGTTGGGGAAGGGCAGAGTCGGAGTGGTCCAGCAGGGGGCGCTGTAGTTGAGGAAGGGTAGGGCTGGAGTGGTCCAGCAGGGGGCGCTGTAGTTGAGGAAGGGTAGGGCTGGAGTGGTCCAGTAGGGGGCGGTGTAGTTGGGGAAGGGTAGGGTTGGAGTGGTCCAGCAGGGGGCGGTGTAGTTGAGGAAGGGTAGGGTTGGAGTGGTCCAGCAGGGGGCGGTGTAGTTGAGGAAGGGTAGGGTCGGAGTGGTCCAGCAGGGGGCGCTGTAGTTGAGGAAGGGTAGGGCTGGAGTGGTCCAGTAGGGGGCGGTGTAGTTGGGGAAGGGTAGGGTTGGAGTGGTCCAGCAGGGGGCGGTGTAGTTGAGGAAGGGTAGGGTTGGAGTGGTCCAGCAGGGGGCGGTGTAGTTGAGGAAGGGTAGGGTCGGAGTGGTCCAGTAGGGGGCGGTGTAGTTGAGGAAGGGTAGGGCTGGAGTGTTCCAGCAGGGGGCGGTGTAGTTGAGGAAGGGTAGGGCTGGAGTGTTCCAGCAGGGGGCGGTGTAGTTGAGGAAGGGTAGGGCTGGAGTGGTCCAGCAGGGGGCGGTGTAGTTGAGGAAGGGTAGGGCTGGAGTGTTCCAGCAGGGGGCGGTGTAGTTGAGGAAGGGTAGGGCTGGAGTGGTCCAGTAGGGGGCGGTGTAGTTGAGGAAGGGTAGGGTTGGAGTGTTCCAGCAGGGGGCGGTGTAGTTGGGGAAGGGCAGAGCTGGAGTGGTCCAGATTTGGCGGAGGGGGAGGTGTGGCTTGGGACTGAGTGAGAGAACTCAAAAAATGGCGGCCGTGATGCTATAACTCTGTGTGGCCTGTCTAACACACGAGAGCGGATGAGAGACTAGGGGGTAACCCTTGTCACTCTTGGAGGAGGAGAACGAGAAAAAAGGAGGAAAAAACAGAGGGGGAGGAAGCAAAAAACAACCACAAGGCCTAGAGACGTTATTCAATACATCCAGATATTCCTTATAGACAATAATCGTTATCTGTCCTTATTGATTAATCCGCTTCAACAGACTAAACCATCAACCCACGCGGCAAAGAGATGGTGTTTAGTATCGCAGTTTATCTATGCGACAGGTCCAGCAGTAATTCAATGAAACACAGTAAAAGAGATATCTCTTATCCTTGTCAACTTATTTAGGTCTAGTTTTAACGGGTCCAACAGTAAATGGAAGCAACACAGTAAAAAGGTTATTTATCATTGTCAATTTATCTATTTCCGCAGGTTAAGCCATAGACCGAAGCAATACGTCAGAGAGACATTATTCATTATTATCAATCTATCTATTCTTTCCTTTACCCGTTTTAACGGGCGAAGATGGAGCGGACCACGCATACACACCCACTGATTCACTCACAGATTCTCTCTTTCGCGCAGACGTACACAGACACATATCAACAGACTTCTCATTCTGTGTCCCGCACCCACAATCATCAGACACGGCAAAATAGCGTTGGGCATAACAAAGCAGGCAAGCGTTGCACACATAGCCGGGTTATCATTAATTGATTTATTTCTATATTTAACCGGCCCACACATACGCTCGTTCTCTTTCTTTCTCTCTCTCTGGGCCTCTTACACACACACACACAGCCACTTCGTCGCTTTCTCTCTGGGCCTCTTACACACACACACACACACACTCTGGGCCTCTCTCTCTGGGCCTCTTACACACACACACACACACAGAAACATACACCCACTCTTGCTCTCCTATTCTTCCACCCACGCTGACTCTCGTTCTCGACTCCATACACACGCACTTGCTCTCTGGTCGTGAAGGTGGGGGTGAGAGGTCTCTGCTATCCCTAGTCTGCGTCAGTTCAGGTGTCTGTCCGTCAGTCCCCGCATATGCAATGAATATATGGTCAAGAGATCGCTGTGCTTCTTCAGGCACCTCAGATCCACTTATCAAGGGCGGCGAGCCTTAGGCCTCGAGGGTGTTCTTTCACCACGCAACGAGCCTAGTTTATTTATTTAATACACAAACAAAGAGGGGGATTCTGACCCTCTTGATACACAGGTGGGGCCTTTAACCCTCTTGATACACAGGTGGGGCCTTTAACCCTCTTGATACACAGGTGGGGCCTTTAACCCTCTTGATACACAGGTGGGGCCTTTAACCCTCTTGATACACAGGTGGGGCCTTTAACCCTCTTGATACACAGGTGGGGCCTTTAACCCGCTTGATACACTGGTGGGGCCTCAAACCCTCTTGATACACTGGTGGGGCCTTTAACCCACTTGATACACTGGTGGGGCCTTTAACCCGCTTGATACACTGGTGGGGCCTTTAACCCACTTGATACACCGGTGGGGCCTTTAACCCGCTTGATACACTGGTGGGGCCTTTAACCCGCTTGATACACTGGTGGGGCCTTTAACCCGCTTGATACACTGGTGGGGCCTTTAACCCGCTTGATACACTGGTGGGGCCTTTAACCCGCTTGATACACAGGTGGGGCCTTTAACCCTCTTGATACACAGGTGGGGCCTTTAACCCTCTTGATACACAGGTGGGGCCTTTAACCCGCTTGATACACATCCATTACTTGGCCATCGGTATTCTCCATTCACTATGACCGATTCTTATAGGCCCTATGGTCTCGAGGGTATTCTTTCACCATGCAACGAGCCGATATTCGATGTGTCACGCGTTCAGGGTCAATCGGGTTTATGGGGAAATGCTGGGATACAGTCCTATTCGTCCCCACGAGATATCCCGTAGCGAACCGCTCTCACAGTCTCACCTCCTAATGTGATTCCTATATAACTATGCAGAGTTTGGATTTTATCAACAGGTTCTGCCTACCTTTTGTTGTGCGATCGCGAGGTGAGACTGCAGGAATCGGTCCGGTGCTCCGGGGTCCCGAGGCCGTGCCGCTCTCCGTCTCTCGTTTCCCAGTTGCGTGTTCAATTCAGAAAAAATCACGTCGAGGGTCACCAAATTGTTGGGAAAAACGGTCTGTCTAGTTACTGGACCAGATGAAATGAGACGGAGAGGTAATAAAGTCTATCGGCACGAGGACCTTGGATTTATTAAGTAAAGTGGCAACGGTTATACAGAGTCATAAAGCGTGAGAAATCGAATATGTCTAAGTCCCTAATCAGCGCTGATGGTTCGTCCAGAGCTTCGCCTCCGTGGAAGGTCTGCTTCAGAAGAAGAGGGAGAAGTGTCTGTGTGATACAGTTTTATGCTGTATCTTCCTCTTGGTGAGGTGTGTGCGTTTGAGACGTATGTGGTTCTGTGTGTCTTTGCGTGACCTTGGCTCTCAGGCCCTAGTGTGTCTCCTCGTGTTCTTCCTGATGGGGGAGCGCCTCAAAGAGTCTCCTGATTGTGGCCCTCCCGTTCTGAGGATGAAACAGTGCTTTGCGTGACCTTGGCTCTCAGGCCCTAGTGTATCTCCTCGTGTTCTTCCTGATGGGGGAGCGCCTCAAAGAGTCTCCTGATTGTGGCCCTCCCGTTCTGAGGATGAAACAGTGCATTGTCTGAGTGTTTACCATTTGCCTGGCGGAGAAATGGGGCCTTAGCTCTGGCCTCGACCTGACTATGTTATCATGTGTGTGTTATGTGTTTAAAAGTTGAATGTGACTGCCATGTGTTGTGCTCATCAGGCGTTAAGAGTTGACTATTGTAAGGTGACTGCCATGCGATGTGCTGATCAGGCTGGGGTAGGAGTTAGCTATATTTATAATGTACATGTGATGTGCTCAGCAGGTTATTTTGCCCAACATATCCCCCTCAAGTCGTCGCAAGACGACTTTTACTCATTAGGGATACGAGGGATAGGACTCCAGCGCGGGACTATCATTATAACACTTTTAGAAGTAACAGAAAGAAGGCAAAACAATCATAAAAACAAACAACCATGAGTATGGGACTAAAATAAGTCGCTGGACCGGGTGTATGGGGAAACCACGTGGGAGAAACGCCACCCATGCTTCAGACATGGGTATGCCATACACACCCCACCTAGGGGGTGGCATCCACCCCGGCCTTACATCGCGAACAGACAATACCAAATAAAGTGGCAGCAGGTGATACACAACAAAACCAACACCAAACCATAACAATAACAACAAAATGCAACAATAAAACTAACAGTAAACAATAACGATACAAACAAAAACGCAACAATCACACAAACACTACACCATAACAATCACAGGAAAGAAATGCAACCATGAAATGTGTCCCTAAATAATAATAATAATATCAGAAAGATATGAGGTGCATAACGAATGGCAATCCCCCTCAACCCATCCCTAGGTGACCACACACTAAGGATGTGAGGAGGAGTTAGCTGGTCGTGTAACAATAAGCAATCACACGCATGGGGTATCCAGGGTAGGCACGGGGCACGGGAACAACTGAAACCACGGAATAGCCCTGAGCGTCATCACGGGCAGGTGGACGCAAGGCGCCACCTGAGCATTAGACCCTTTTATTCAACTGCGCTCAGGACCTCATCTGATAAACGGGCAATCAAGGCCCCTGGAATCTCGCCCGTGTGTATCCCCGAGCTCCATCTAGTGGGACAGCGATATACACAACAACATTTACGTTCCCGGCGTCGGTTGCGTAGACGCGGGCATAGATATGGGAGCGGCTAAAAACAGTGGAGCGTACAGAAGCAAATACAGCCAGGGGCGCCCTCAAGCCTTAAGGGAACGGGCCGCAGTCCCTGGTGCCGGAACGCAGATCCCTGGTCCGGGCGACGTGGGTGCATCAGGTGGGAGGGGGGTGGTGCCGTTGGCGGGGACGGGAATGCGGGAATGGGGCAGCCCACCTGGAGAGGTTACTAGCACGTCATAGGCGGGGGGGGGAAAAAAGGGGTGTCGTGGTGGGGTTTCAGCATACGGTGGTGGAAACAGGACGCCGGGGCCGTGCACCTGGAGAGGCCACTAGCACTCACGGGTAGATGTCCGGCTCGGCGAAGACACAGTCGAGCTCGTACTCAAAGTCAGGGGTTGCAGG
Source organism: Gadus chalcogrammus (assembly GCF_026213295.1). NCBI lineage: Eukaryota > Metazoa > Chordata > Actinopteri > Gadiformes > Gadidae > Gadus > Gadus chalcogrammus. The sequence continues at coordinate 7,512,864 of NC_079412.1, read as the reverse complement.
GCGAGGGAGGCCATACTCACAGTCAAAGTCTGCAGGCACTGTTTGGTCGTCCAGGGGAAGCTCGTCCAGGCAATCCAGAAGGGGCATGAGGGGGGCTGCTTCGGAGTAGGGAGGGGGCTGTTGTTTCTCCTTTTCGAGGGCCGTGGTGATGAGGCGTGAGCAGAGGGTGCGGGCACAGGGGATGCAGCAACACCCGCAGCAGACCACAATCCCGACGAAGCAGGCCAGGGATGTCAGGACGGCCATGAGAAGGCCCTTCCACTTGCCGAACATGTCGGTCATCCATTTCTCCATGGGGTTGTCGATCCCAGAGTCCTCTGCCATCTGGACGGAAAGAGCTCGAAGGCCGGCCAGGGCCCTTGTCACTGACCCGTCAGGGGCCGTGTTGTTGGGAATGAAGGTGCAGCACTGAGCCCCAAACATCGAACAGACCCCCCCTTTCTCGGCTAACAACATGTCTAGGGCTAGACGGTTTTGATACGCCATTAGAGAGGTGGCGGCCAGTTGTGAGGCCAACCCTTCTACCGCGTCGCGAGTCAGGTTGGATAGGCGCTGGACGTTGTAGTGAATGTAATTAATGCGATCTACGTTTTTGTTGGGGGTGATTGGAAATATGGCAGAGAGAAGGGGTATGTTCTCGAAACCTGCGGCTATCTGGTCTGCTAACTTAAACTGGTTCGGAACGCCCCGGGGAATGCCTATGCTATCCATGTACGTGGGGGTGTTCTTGGTTAGGTCAAAGTGGTCGGTGAGAGCGGAGTCGCGGCGGTGTCGAGAGGTAGTTTGGTTATCGGGCCCGGGCGAACCCCGGGTAAAGAGCGTGACGGGCATAAGTAGGCGCACTATAATGCAGGTTCCGGACCATTGTGCCGGGAGTGTAAGTCTAAGGGTGAATTTGTCACAGGACCAGAATAGGTCTTGGCGTCCTAGGCCCGGTTCGGTCATGTTGGGCCAAAGCGTAACGTTCGTGATGGAGTGGCACCACGATGGTGGTACCACCCCAACATTTACCGCTCCGACCCTGGTGATGCAAGAGTGGGTGTACTCCCCAGGGGAGTACACCGGGGGAATCGAGTTGTTAAGGCCGGGTGGAAACAGAGAGCTAAGGAGGCCGCATCCGGCCGGTTTGGGGGTAACAAACAGAGCTAACATGCAGTGAGAACCGATGGGGTCGCTGGTAAAATCGAACAGTACTGGGGTCGAGATTAGATGGGGGCGAGCTGACGCACAGGCTACGCAGTCGGACAGCCCCTGGAATCGGATCGTAGCAGCAATCCAGCTAAGCCATGCATTATCGTCTGCGTAGCCGGTCGCGAGCGCGATGGAATCGTGGGTGGGGAGTCGCCCCACGGTATCTAAATCAAAAATCGTGACCGGGCCGTCGCGAGTCATTATGGGTCGGACGGGGGGTTTAGGAGTTGTCCCGATGGCCCTGGAGGCTGGTGCGGTGGGTGTGGTGGGGGCCATCCTGAAATTTATTTTCAACAAGGCCAGCGTGTCCGGGCCGGAATGGTATACCCCGAACGCGAGATAGGCAGAGTCAGTGTCCACACCGCACACCCGAGCCGACCCGAATTTGGGGTTACCCCATCCTTGGTACGGGTTGCTGGTAATGTTCCTGAGGGTAAGGGTGATTCTGCCGTTGCTTCCCGAGAGGAAGCCATTCGCCTGTAGTGCGGCCGTCGCGTGAGGCCTGTGGAGAGTCTGAGAGCGGTTAGTCACATAGTACCCCTGGTGCTTCCCTGTCATCCATAGTACATTTCCCCACCCTCGACACCAGCGCTGGCTTATGCTGTAGTCCGGGGACCTCATTACCCCGTTGCCCTGGACTCCCGATAAGGAACCCTTGGGTGAATCGCAGATGTATGCATCGTACTTTTCCCAGGCTGCGGGTCCGCCTACGCACGAAACGACGTCGCATAGGAGGAAGGTATAGGCGGCGCTGGAACCATAAGTATAGGTTAGGGATAGCCCACCGTATTTGTTGAGGCAGGGGTCGCTGGGGGATTTGGCGGCTTGCAGGGGTGTCTGTCTCCTGCGGCGGTGTGGACTCTGGGTTGGGGGTCCCGATGAGGGTTGTGTCGTCGTAGACGGGGGCTTGATGGTGGGGGACCTCCCCGGGATGGCCGTATGGAAGTCCACTCCCCACAGGATGAAGAAACCCATCATGGCCCCGGTTATTCCTACCATGCCGATGATGCAACGTCTATTGGTCCGGGCCTCCTGCGGCGTCAGTGGTGGCCTCATGGTGCAGCCGGGCGAGGTCGCGTTGAACGGTAGCCAAGGTGCGGTCATGCGGGTTGTCGGCCTTGCGGGTGGTAGACAGATGGTGCCAGCGGGCGCCGCTCCTTCCTGAAAGGGAGACAGAGAAGGGGGTGGCCAGAAGTACCTTATAGGGGCCTTCCCACCGTGGCTGAAGGCATTGTCTCTTGTGGACCCTGACCCAGACCCAATCCCCGGGATTAACGAGGACGGGGTTGGGATCTGCGGGGGTCGGGAGGGAGGTGACCTGTGTGTACAAGGCTCGGGAGGCGAGAGTCAGGGCCTGTACATATTCTAAGAGGGCTTCATCATAATGGTCTAGTACCGGGCCCCTGGGGGGAGAATGTGGCCCGGGCATGGGCCTGCCTGTCACTAACTCGAAGGGGCTAAGCCCGCACCGGGAGCTAGGATGGGAGCGCACGCTGAACAACGCCAATGGGAGAGCCTCGATCCAGCTCATCTTTTTCTTAGAGGCGTAGCCCGCTAGCTCTTCCTGCAGCAATTGTTGCTGCTGGGGACCTGTGTCCCCAGGGTGAACTGCCTTCGCGATCACGCTTTTGAGAGTCCGGTTCGCCCTTTCCACCAGTCCCTGGCTCTGGGGATGGTAGACGGAGCCAAACCGGTGTGCTATTCCTAACGCGGCCTCTACCTCCTGCAATTTGGCGTTAGAGAAATGGGACCCGTTGTCTGAGCAGAGTAGCTTGGGGTAGCCCCAACGGGGAATGATGTCATTTAGCAAAATTTTGACCACGGACGCGCTGTCTTCACGTTTGGTGGGGAAGGCCTCTACCCATTTGGTAAATCTATCGACGATCACCAGGAGGTAGCGTCTCCCTTGAGCGCGGTTGTCCGGCCCCATGTCGGTGTAGTCTATGTAGAGTTCTTGGAAGGGTAGTTGGGGAACTGGGAAAATTCCTCTGGGGGGTTTGTGGGTTGGGCGTGGGTTGTGTATTTGGCAGGCGTGACAGTCCTTGATCACTTCCTGGATGCTGGCTTTCATTTCGGGGTGCCACCAGTCTCGCCGGATTGTCTCCATTGTTGCGTTGGTGCCCTGGTGGGTGCGGGAGTGGTGTGACCGAGCCATGAGAGAGAGAGCTCGGGAGCTGAGTGCCGGTTTGCCATCTGAGTAGCGGTAGATTTCGGATTCGTCCCGAGTGCATCCTCGTGCGATCCAGCAGCTCTTCTCATAAGGACCGGCGTGTTCTTGCATCTCGCCAAGGTATATCAGGAGGTCGCTCATGCTCCTCGGGTAGGGCTCCCCGTCCAGGGGGTCCAGCAGGGAAAGGACTAGCGGCGGTGTGTAGCCCCCCGCCTTCTTGGCGGCGACATCGGCGGCGTTGTTACCGCGGGTGACCAGGGAGTCTCCTTTTGTGTGGCCCTGGCACTTGATGATGGCCACAGACTCTGGTAGCTGGATGGCGAGGAGTAGGCGGACGACGAGGTCCCTGTGCTTCAGGGGCGCCCCTGTAGAGGTCAGCATACCCCGCCTTTCTGCTTGGGTAGCGTTGAGATGGCAGAGCTCGTACACGTAGTTGCTGTCGGTGTAAATGTCGAGGCGTAGGCCCTTCGCGGCTTCGAGGGCTACGACCATGGCCATGAGTTCAGCCCTTTGGGCCGAGGGATACTCCGGGAGTATCCCCGAGTGTCTGGTGTGGCAGACCCCTGTCGGCCCCTGTTCCACCACCGCCCAAGAGGCGATGTTGGTTCCCAGGGCATCCTTGTAGCAGCAGCCGTCGGTGTACCACACTGCTTTGGGTGTTTCTAGGGGTGACCCTTGGAGGTCTGGTCGTGCTCGGAGTTCCGACAGGATGCGAGGCGTGCAGTTGTGGGGGGTGCCGTCCGTGTCTGCGGGATACTCTCCGGTCATATTCACTCCTTTCGTCGAGTAGCTCACCGAGGGATCTGTCAGGGCCTCGGTCAACCGGATCTGGGTGATGGCGGCCGACAGGGTGAAGAGTGAGCTATCCACCGCAGCCTTAACTCCGTGGGTGGTGTGCACCACCGTGGGGTTGTTCATGGTGAGGAACTGTGTCTTTCGTAGGGCGATGGCGATGGCCATGAGATGTCTGGCGCAGTGAGGGAGTCCTAGGCCCGGAGTGGGCAGGGCCGAGCTGTGGTAGTGGTGGCCTGGTTTCGGGGGCCTGGGCATGGCCGGGGCTGGAGGAGGGGGGTGTCCAGTTCTCGGTGCTGGGTGGTTCTTGCCCCAATGGTCCGGCTCTTCCTGGTATCATCGGGCATGGGGCGGAAGCTGTGGCCAGCTTCAGGCTTTCCTTGCTTTGTGGATGGTTTCTCTTTGTGAAGTGGGTCCCTTCTTTGGCTCGTTCTGGTTCCAGGGGGGCGGGGCTTTGCCAGGTCACCGTGACCGGGGACTGAGGGGTGGCGTGGGTTATTTCGATAACTGGGTACATGAGATGGGGGAGCGCAGGGACCTGGGTAGGACCCATCTCGGTGTCACTTACTCCATCTGCGGGTACCTGGGTGGGCAGGGGCGGGAAGTCGGTCGGGGCATAGGGGAGGGAGTACGGAGGTGGGCGGGCCTGCACATCGGCCTCCGGTAGGGAGGGATATAGCGGAGCTGTCCGGCTTGGTTGGCCAGGGGTTGGATAGACTGGGGCTATCAGGTTCGGTCGGGCAGGGTTTTCTTGGTCCGCTAGGAAGGGGTTCTTGGCGGAGAGGGCTGGTTTTAGGGTGTGGGGCAGGAGGCAAGAGGCCAATGCATTTAATACTAAGATTCTCTTTTGTTTTATCCGGTCTTGGGCTTCGAGTGCATCCGTTCGTCCCGCCTTGGTTCCAGCGTTGTCGCGGCGGACCTTTGCCTGCTCATACTGGCTGCCAATGTGCGCGCGTATGGCGGCCCGGCCGGCCTGGTCGAGGGGTCCCATTCGGATCACGCCCTCTTTCTGCCAGGTTTTGATGTAGACCTCACATCGGTCCTCCCATTTCTTCCGGTCTTGGCCTTTCAATATCTTCCCCGGTTCGGCGTTGAGGCACAACCAGCTCAGGGCTCTGGTTCGCTGCTCGTCCGACATCGTGGGTGCGTTCGCCGCTTCTTCTTACGACAGCCTGGTATGGGGGTGGTCGGGGTTGTGGACGCCTTTGCACTGAAGGCCGGATGCGGGGAGGTTTGTCTTTTTTAGCTTTATTAGTAACTGGGATAATTCTTCTAACAGGGGGTGATCGAGAGTCGGGGTTGGATTGGTATTGATGCTGTCTATTTGGAGGCGATGTAGTTGGGGAAGGGCAGGGTTGTTGTTGTCCAGCAGTGGGCGCTGTAGTTGGGGAAGGGCAGAGTCGGAGTGGTCCAGCAGGGGGCGCTGTAGTTGAGGAAGGGTAGGGCTGGAGTGGTCCAGCAGGGGGCGCTGTAGTTGAGGAAGGGTAGGGCTGGAGTGGTCCAGTAGGGGGCGGTGTAGTTGGGGAAGGGTAGGGTTGGAGTGGTCCAGCAGGGGGCGGTGTAGTTGAGGAAGGGTAGGGTTGGAGTGGTCCAGCAGGGGGCGGTGTAGTTGAGGAAGGGTAGGGTCGGAGTGGTCCAGCAGGGGGCGCTGTAGTTGAGGAAGGGTAGGGCTGGAGTGGTCCAGTAGGGGGCGGTGTAGTTGGGGAAGGGTAGGGTTGGAGTGGTCCAGCAGGGGGCGGTGTAGTTGAGGAAGGGTAGGGTTGGAGTGGTCCAGCAGGGGGCGGTGTAGTTGAGGAAGGGTAGGGTCGGAGTGGTCCAGTAGGGGGCGGTGTAGTTGAGGAAGGGTAGGGCTGGAGTGTTCCAGCAGGGGGCGGTGTAGTTGAGGAAGGGTAGGGCTGGAGTGTTCCAGCAGGGGGCGGTGTAGTTGAGGAAGGGTAGGGCTGGAGTGGTCCAGCAGGGGGCGGTGTAGTTGAGGAAGGGTAGGGCTGGAGTGTTCCAGCAGGGGGCGGTGTAGTTGAGGAAGGGTAGGGCTGGAGTGGTCCAGTAGGGGGCGGTGTAGTTGAGGAAGGGTAGGGTTGGAGTGTTCCAGCAGGGGGCGGTGTAGTTGGGGAAGGGCAGAGCTGGAGTGGTCCAGATTTGGCGGAGGGGGAGGTGTGGCTTGGGACTGAGTGAGAGAACTCAAAAAATGGCGGCCGTGATGCTATAACTCTGTGTGGCCTGTCTAACACACGAGAGCGGATGAGAGACTAGGGGGTAACCCTTGTCACTCTTGGAGGAGGAGAACGAGAAAAAAGGAGGAAAAAACAGAGGGGGAGGAAGCAAAAAACAACCACAAGGCCTAGAGACGTTATTCAATACATCCAGATATTCCTTATAGACAATAATCGTTATCTGTCCTTATTGATTAATCCGCTTCAACAGACTAAACCATCAACCCACGCGGCAAAGAGATGGTGTTTAGTATCGCAGTTTATCTATGCGACAGGTCCAGCAGTAATTCAATGAAACACAGTAAAAGAGATATCTCTTATCCTTGTCAACTTATTTAGGTCTAGTTTTAACGGGTCCAACAGTAAATGGAAGCAACACAGTAAAAAGGTTATTTATCATTGTCAATTTATCTATTTCCGCAGGTTAAGCCATAGACCGAAGCAATACGTCAGAGAGACATTATTCATTATTATCAATCTATCTATTCTTTCCTTTACCCGTTTTAACGGGCGAAGATGGAGCGGACCACGCATACACACCCACTGATTCACTCACAGATTCTCTCTTTCGCGCAGACGTACACAGACACATATCAACAGACTTCTCATTCTGTGTCCCGCACCCACAATCATCAGACACGGCAAAATAGCGTTGGGCATAACAAAGCAGGCAAGCGTTGCACACATAGCCGGGTTATCATTAATTGATTTATTTCTATATTTAACCGGCCCACACATACGCTCGTTCTCTTTCTTTCTCTCTCTCTGGGCCTCTTACACACACACACACAGCCACTTCGTCGCTTTCTCTCTGGGCCTCTTACACACACACACACACACACTCTGGGCCTCTCTCTCTGGGCCTCTTACACACACACACACACACAGAAACATACACCCACTCTTGCTCTCCTATTCTTCCACCCACGCTGACTCTCGTTCTCGACTCCATACACACGCACTTGCTCTCTGGTCGTGAAGGTGGGGGTGAGAGGTCTCTGCTATCCCTAGTCTGCGTCAGTTCAGGTGTCTGTCCGTCAGTCCCCGCATATGCAATGAATATATGGTCAAGAGATCGCTGTGCTTCTTCAGGCACCTCAGATCCACTTATCAAGGGCGGCGAGCCTTAGGCCTCGAGGGTGTTCTTTCACCACGCAACGAGCCTAGTTTATTTATTTAATACACAAACAAAGAGGGGGATTCTGACCCTCTTGATACACAGGTGGGGCCTTTAACCCTCTTGATACACAGGTGGGGCCTTTAACCCTCTTGATACACAGGTGGGGCCTTTAACCCTCTTGATACACAGGTGGGGCCTTTAACCCTCTTGATACACAGGTGGGGCCTTTAACCCTCTTGATACACAGGTGGGGCCTTTAACCCGCTTGATACACTGGTGGGGCCTCAAACCCTCTTGATACACTGGTGGGGCCTTTAACCCACTTGATACACTGGTGGGGCCTTTAACCCGCTTGATACACTGGTGGGGCCTTTAACCCACTTGATACACCGGTGGGGCCTTTAACCCGCTTGATACACTGGTGGGGCCTTTAACCCGCTTGATACACTGGTGGGGCCTTTAACCCGCTTGATACACTGGTGGGGCCTTTAACCCGCTTGATACACTGGTGGGGCCTTTAACCCGCTTGATACACAGGTGGGGCCTTTAACCCTCTTGATACACAGGTGGGGCCTTTAACCCTCTTGATACACAGGTGGGGCCTTTAACCCGCTTGATACACATCCATTACTTGGCCATCGGTATTCTCCATTCACTATGACCGATTCTTATAGGCCCTATGGTCTCGAGGGTATTCTTTCACCATGCAACGAGCCGATATTCGATGTGTCACGCGTTCAGGGTCAATCGGGTTTATGGGGAAATGCTGGGATACAGTCCTATTCGTCCCCACGAGATATCCCGTAGCGAACCGCTCTCACAGTCTCACCTCCTAATGTGATTCCTATATAACTATGCAGAGTTTGGATTTTATCAACAGGTTCTGCCTACCTTTTGTTGTGCGATCGCGAGGTGAGACTGCAGGAATCGGTCCGGTGCTCCGGGGTCCCGAGGCCGTGCCGCTCTCCGTCTCTCGTTTCCCAGTTGCGTGTTCAATTCAGAAAAAATCACGTCGAGGGTCACCAAATTGTTGGGAAAAACGGTCTGTCTAGTTACTGGACCAGATGAAATGAGACGGAGAGGTAATAAAGTCTATCGGCACGAGGACCTTGGATTTATTAAGTAAAGTGGCAACGGTTATACAGAGTCATAAAGCGTGAGAAATCGAATATGTCTAAGTCCCTAATCAGCGCTGATGGTTCGTCCAGAGCTTCGCCTCCGTGGAAGGTCTGCTTCAGAAGAAGAGGGAGAAGTGTCTGTGTGATACAGTTTTATGCTGTATCTTCCTCTTGGTGAGGTGTGTGCGTTTGAGACGTATGTGGTTCTGTGTGTCTTTGCGTGACCTTGGCTCTCAGGCCCTAGTGTGTCTCCTCGTGTTCTTCCTGATGGGGGAGCGCCTCAAAGAGTCTCCTGATTGTGGCCCTCCCGTTCTGAGGATGAAACAGTGCTTTGCGTGACCTTGGCTCTCAGGCCCTAGTGTATCTCCTCGTGTTCTTCCTGATGGGGGAGCGCCTCAAAGAGTCTCCTGATTGTGGCCCTCCCGTTCTGAGGATGAAACAGTGCATTGTCTGAGTGTTTACCATTTGCCTGGCGGAGAAATGGGGCCTTAGCTCTGGCCTCGACCTGACTATGTTATCATGTGTGTGTTATGTGTTTAAAAGTTGAATGTGACTGCCATGTGTTGTGCTCATCAGGCGTTAAGAGTTGACTATTGTAAGGTGACTGCCATGCGATGTGCTGATCAGGCTGGGGTAGGAGTTAGCTATATTTATAATGTACATGTGATGTGCTCAGCAGGTTATTTTGCCCAACACACACAATCAATATAACTTTGAATTATATACTTACTGAAAAGCAAGCTCTTTGCAGACATCTTGCTGAAGGCCTTTTTGTTGTTCACACCTTTCCAGTTAATTTGGTGGGACACGTCGTCTGTGGATAGCCGGCCAAGAATGTTCCAAGTCACCCTCTTCAAATCCTGGCCTCCAATTGTGGCCAAAGAAGCAATCTAAAAGGCAAATATATATTTTTTCAGCAAGGTAAACAATTCTAATCTTATGTTGCATTTAAACTGTTCCTGTTGAAAGCATCCCGAAATGTAGAAAAACAAAAACGTCTATATTTGTACCTTTTCCTCTAAAGAAAAAAATCCTGTTCTCTTGAATAATTTTTTTTCTAAACATGTACTTGGCTCACACTCTCATGGACATGTGCCACCTTTACACACAATCAGTGGCGGTTTTAGGCACGGGCGAACCAGGCAGCCGCCCGGGGCGGCATGAGCAGTAAAAAAGAAATCGCGCTGCGTAGCGGTTATCAATGAAGTACTACATAGCATTGTGTTGGGAATAGGTATTTTGGCGCCCCCTCTGGCTGCAGGCGCACACCTGCTCGTTGAGAAGGTGCCGTGCGCAGACGGAATGAAACCCCCACTGAAGCCCGTAGGTTCACAATACGTCCCCCCCCCCCCCCCCCCCCCCCCCCCCCGCTTGAAGATAGTCTTGCCCGGGGCACAACTGGACGTAGAACCGCCACTGCACACAATGTCATACCAGGTAGACTGTCACTCACTGACAGATTCTGGGAAAAGGCGGTTCAGGACAGGCCTGTTCAGGGCTGCTTCAATAGAATACTTGCGATAATCATGGACAATCAATATACCTAATAGCATTATAGCATGGACCATTCATATTAAGAAGGCTCACTACTCTCTGTCGAGCTGGGTAGTTTGAGGGTTCTTTTAAAAACACCTCAAATGCCTCCACTGCCTCCAGGTGTTCCAGGGGGAGATTAATTTTGTCATGCATCTCAACGTCTGGCCCCGGGGTGCTGTTCATCCTGCAGCTGAGGTAGTTGACCTTTGCCACGAGCTGGTCTTGTTGCTGTTTAATTGTCTCCAGCATGTTCAGGATGTGGACTTCAGCCGCTGATGACAAACATGAAATATAGCAAAAATGTAGTGTGTGAAATACATCACGTTTCAGGGCTTATCCTCATTACTCACAATACTGGCATTAGTTATTGATAAAGTTTGAAGAAAATATGTGAGAGTCGTCAGTATTTCTTCCAAAATCCGTGGCATAGAATGACCCTCCAGTATTTGTCAGTTATTGCTTATGCCCTGTTTACACCTACCCGACAGTGGGCCCCGATGGCTAAATCAGCAGCTATCGTTATAAAATCGGCAAATAGCGTGGTTGCATCGGGAACACCGTTGGACAATGGGAAGAAAAGCTCAATGATCGGGCAACATCAGCAAATTACGAACATGTTTTATTAATTTTGGGTCTATCGGGGTAGAATCGGTTACCAGGTGTTGCAATGGGCTAATCGGCTATAATCGGGAATAGAACGGAAGTATAACGTAAGACATCGCAAGTCGTTCGGGAATTTTCCTGGGGTACATCGGCTATATTCGTTAATCTTCCGCGCTTTATCGTGTTTTATCGTCTTTATATCGGCAACCTCAACACATGAGAGACACCCGACGTCTATAGGGAAGACATACGGAATAGCACGTTTATTACACAAATGCACACGAATTACACCCGCTATTTATTTTTTACCCGAATTAGACCCGATGTAAGCCAATGTAACCCAAAACATACAGATTGCAGGCCGAATTATACCGATAGTCTAACGACAAATAACGATTGTGACCAGATTGTGTTAAGGAAGACCCTCGATCTGTCACTTGGGTATAAATAGGGGGTGACATTTTGCTTCAGCATATTTCTTTGGTAACCAGATGATGAGGATGGATGTCCTGATGAACCAAAGAAGACTCAGACTAGAACTGATGAACTGGCAACTCCAGCTCAACCACCAATACAATGTTAACAATATGCTCATGGTTATTAGAGTTGCAGAAGAACATAGACGAGTCCAGCGAAGAAGAAGACGTAGAAGAACATGGTGGGTGAGACCCTGGATTGGGAGAAGGCTAGAACTTGGCCAGTACAGTCGTCTCTTGGAACTCCAACTGAGGTTGGAGGATGTTCCAGTGTTCCGGAACTTCCTCAGAATGGAACCTGAGTTGTTTGTTGAAATCCTGAACCATGTGAGGGACAGCATCTGGAGGCAGGACACTTTCTACAGGAGAGCTCTCAACCCAGGCCTTAAGTTAGCCCTGACCCTGAGGTATCTAGCAAGTGAGGACTCCTACCACTCCCTCATGTACTCGTTCAGAGTGCCTGTGTGCACAATAAGTGGGTTTGTGCTGGTAGTATGTGAGGCCATAGTTGCAGCCTACAAGGATGAAGTGATTGCATGCCCTGCGACACCAGCTGAATGGAGACCAATAGCTGAAGAGTTCTCCAGAAGATGGAATTTCCATCACACCCTTGGAGCCCTAGATTGGAAGCATATCGCCATAAAGTGTCCGAAACATGCAGGGTCGAACTATTATAATTACAAACAGTTCCACTCTATAATTTTGATGGCCCTGGTAGATGCACAGTACAAGTTATTATGGGTAGATGTCGGTGCCATGGGTTCTGCAGGAGATGCCAATGTGTCAACCACTCAGAACTGAGGGCTTGTATCAATGACGAAACCATAAGATTTCCACAACCCGATCCACTTCCAGGTGATGATGCAGACATGCCATACTTCCTAGTTGGGGACGATGCGTTTGCTCTCAGGTCTTGGATGATGAAGCCTTACTCCAAGCGACACCTTACTGATCCAGAACATCTTTAATTACAGGCTTTCCAGGGCTCGTAGAATTGTGGCGAATGGGTTTGGAATCTTGTAGCATACATTCCAGTGTTCGTTAACAACCCTCCAGCAGGTTCCTAGTATGGTGGAAACCATAGTCCTGACCTGTGTGTTTTTACATAACCTGATCCGGATCAGACATCCCATTGAAGGTCCCCAGTATGCTGACCAGGAACGTGACGATCAACAGATGGTTGATGGAGCCTGGAGGGATGACGTGAGGCAACTCTTGCCAATCCATGGCCCAAGAAGGGGGAAGGAGTCTGACTAAGCGAAGATGCAGAGGGATTATTTGAAGGCTTACTTACTATTGGCCACCCAGGGGTGGCCCTACCATGGCAGATGGACATGATATGAAGTGATCCATGACATGATGTTAAAATGCAGAACATTGTGTGAACATTGTGTGGGCTCCTTCGTTCACACAATGTTCACACAATGTTCTGCATTTTAACACATTGTGTTTGTATATGAACTGTGACCTGATTAGTTTGAGTGCATTTTGTGTTGAAGTGAATATATGTACCATGAATTGGTTAATAAAAAAGAAATCAATATTACTCCTGGTACTAAGAATTAAATTAATTTTTAAAGTTCATAGTCATATTCTAGGATTAATCATCATTTAATTTCAGGAATTAATTAATATTGACCCATAAAAAAAATGTATACAACGGAAATTTTAGAAAAATTAACATGAATATGTTTCAGAATTTTTAATTTCTTATTTATAGATGTATTTCATTTGAAGGAATGAACACTTTTATAATTAAAGGGATACTTCAGCCATTTAGAACCAGCGTTCTATCATTATAAAATCGCTATTGTAACATAAATAAATATATAAATAAATATCAGTATAAACCAGTCTCCCCTTGGCCTTCTCCCGAAATGACGCCAAACGCGTCATTTCACACTAACATATATACAACATCAATTATCACATTATAATAGAATGATCACATTATAATAACCCTAGTCCTGATACTCCTGCTCCGGGGGGTCACTGGGGGTCTCCAAGTTCGACCTCTCAGATGCCAACTGGGCCATAAAGGACAGGGAGGAGAGTCCGGAAATGTTCAGCGAATCCAGCTGACTGGGAGTGCTGGAGGATCTTGGTGCAGTGGTCTCAGGTCATACCAGACTGGCCTCAGGTCCAGAAGGCCCTGGTCCCCCCCCAGATAGAATGTACACTAGTACTCCTGGGAGGTGCCATGCCAGAGTAGTCAGCCCGACGTCTCTCCTGCTGGGCTACAAATCTGGGAACGAGGTTGAACGGATTCTGCATGAGTTGGAACGATGTCTGTGGCATGGGCTGCGTGATGGGCTGCGGCATGGGCTGTGGAACAGGGGTGGTCACCTGGGCTGGCTGGTCAACAAAGTTCATCAGGAGTGCAAAACACTCCTGATAGAAACATGGCTGTAAATGAGACCGGACACGTGTCTCCACCATAGAAGCAATGAACGAGCCAAACATGGAGCTAGTGGGAATGTTCACTGGTTGTTCCAGAACAGACCGGACCTGCCTCTGGAGGGATACGTTGGCATCCTGTTGTTCCTGCAGCTGGGCCACCAAATCCAGAAAACCAGTAGGCTGGGTAGTCTTGCCCTTCCCCGTCACCTTGGTGGAACGGTCTGTGGAGGTCGAAGGGCCACCTGTGTCTCCCTCGGGTTCTGGCTGTGTCAGTATGTCCATCGGCTCCGACATGTAACCTTCGTCTGAGGACCCATCCGAGGACGTTGGTGCTCTGGACACGGTAGCAGAGGGCTGAGAAGCTGCTATCTTCTCCTTCAACTGGAAAGACAAAATGGCAAAAAAACATTAAGGGACATGTAAACAAATTTGCATGGACATGGCGTCAGGAGTATATAAATGGAATATAAATGCAATCACATGTTATTTATGTGGAAATACCAATCTTATTACATGTGATACTTACACGATGAGCCAGTCTGGTTGGCTGACGGACGATGTGATCCAGGAGGAATCAAAAGGTGGCCACCAGGTACCTGTCCCTGTCCGTCTTGCTCATGTCAACCTCCGGCCCTGAGACTGTGTGGAGGAGTTTCCCAACCCGAGTCCTGGTTGACTGGTACCACCTAATGAGCTCCTCATAGCTAGCTCCAAGGTCCTTGGCCATGTCCTCCCACCTCCTCTTCTTCCTCTCCGTGTTCTTAAAATCCCTAGAGCCCTTTGTATAAATCTCTGGGTGGTCCTTCAACCAGTCAGCCAGCAACTGCTGCTGATCATCAGTAAGGTACACCGGCTTTTCACGCCTCCTCTTCATGGTTGGGACATAGGCCTCGTGAGTGGCCTCAGGCTGCTCAGACAGAGCTAGGTGGTGATGCTGGTGGTGGAGATGGTGGTTTGGGAGATGCTGCTGGGCTCGGCCCTCTGGGTGATGGAGATGAGGTGGAGGCTTCCCTGCACCCTTGGCTCTACCCCTCCTGGCCTTACTCTGGGAGATAATCTTCTTTGGTCCCATTCTGGTAGAAGTTATGAACAACGTTGTAATTAGATAATCCAAATGTAGAAGAGAATTACGAGACGTGCACTGGTTGGAATTTAGAAAAATTAAATGAATCGGCTTAGAAAATCTGATGTTTATAACCATCCCGCAGACGCCCGACTGGTCATGCACATCGGGTCTCGGACGAGTCTATTCCGTGGGGGATCCGGTATCTATCGTTTCGCATCGGGTCTCTTCCGGTATATTCGGATCTACATCGACATGAAATCGTGGCTGATGGAGTCATCACCCGATTGTTTACCATTATTCGGCTCACAATCGGGCTGGAATCGAGACTACATCGGGTCTTTTCACCAAAACGTGGTAACATTGGGTCACTTCGGGTGTCTGGCATAAATCGTTATGTTATCGTTATAACATCGGTAATGTGTAAATGCTTCCCCCATAAATTGACCCGATCATACATTTTTAGCCAGATGTCACCCGAATCACCCCGACTTCCACATCGGTGGTCCATCGGCCATTATCGGCCATTAGCGTGATGGTGTAAACGGGGCATTACCAGAGCAGGGAATGGACTCAGTCATTCTTCCCCCTCACCATGTTGGCCTGATGGCGGGGCTTGAAGAAGGCTCCTCTGTTTGCCGCAGGTTCAGGGTTGATGTCGGGGGTGGAGGGAGATGAGGAGGGACTGCCGTTCCTGGCCCATAGTGAGGAGGATTGCATGCGGTGTGCAAGAGGGGGAAAGAATTGTATTAAATCAGTCATCTGTTAATCATGACTGATAATACACATGGGACCGTTCTATTCACTAATATTTCAGAGATCAGTCCTTACCTTGAGTAACTCCCCGCATGATAAATGCAGGGAGTGGATTTGGCAACGGTTGTTGCGGTCCTGCCCCATGGCGAGGTGCTAAGGGACAGAAATTGTTATTAAATTATTGTGATCTGTTAACCATGGTAGGCTGTCAGCTAGAGGGCCAAACAATGGCAAACGAAAAAACTCTGGTCATGCTCTGATTGTGGATTCATTTGTATGTTGCAACATTTTGGAATGCACTATCTATTTAAATCCCATGAATGGATTGACGATGTATTTCAATACCATTTGATATTGATGAATGATAAATATTGCATGAATGCAGATGTTTTTAATTGACAAACTATGTGGCTGACATTTTGATATTTTGAAAGTTAAATTTTGGTATGCAGAAAATCTAAGATGGTAATGCAGATGCAATCTGTTGATTTGAAACAGAGTGACCATTGCTGTGTTAATATAGATGGGGCTACTGTATTCAATATTATTTTGGAGATCAGTCTTTACCTAGACAGTTTTCTTCAAGTCGAGGAGAGACTCTGCTGCTGCTGCCTGGCATTCGGCGAGATGTTTGAGCTGGAGGAATGGATACAAGGTGGGGTGATTATCTTTAGCACTAAAAATGTTAACCATATCTTAATATTAAAGTTATGATTTTGTTATTTTTGATGGCAAGAGATTATCCCTTACTCTGCCAGTGCAATTGACCACCATCTTCACTCTCATCAAAGTCCCCAAAGTAATGGCTGTTAAAGGTCCCATGACATGCTATTTTATGTATTCTTTAATATAGGTATTAGTGGGCAACTAACACAGAGACGTTCCCGAAATTCAGCCGTGGTGCAGAGTTACAGCCACTCCGAGCCAGTCGCACATTGAGCTTCCCCCAAATGCGCTGTTTTGGTGTCTGTAGCTATAATGCAAATGAGGAGGAGCGAGGCGGGTCAAGGAGGAGGGTGGGGGTGTGGCCCTGAGCAGCTTGCAGCCACGGTACCATGCGCTCTGTTTACAGTGGATGTATCGCAATGGCGAGGCGCACACAGCCTTTAGCCGTGTTCTGTAAATATTCTAGAACACACGGGAGTCCTGGAGCTCTATATCTAAATATTATCATATAGCCTACATAGATATCTATATCATATAATATATATTATCATGGCCAAAAGCTGTGTGAGCCGATATTATGAATCTCAAACGACCGCGTTGGATTCTCCGACGTTCCTGGTTCTTCAACGTCCACATCAATGTGAAGTAGACTGAAGCGCGACAAGGAGGAGAAAGGGATTGTTGCCGGGCAGCGCTTAGGCACCTCCGCCTCCGGCGATGGTCCCTCAGCGGGGCTCAAGCGGGAGACATTCGCCGCCAACAATCCCTTTCTCCTCCATGTCGTGGTTCCCCACTACGAGTCTCGTTGTAGAAATACCAGAGACGAGAGTCCGACGTGTTATGCGCCATAACACCAAAAGCAGAACGGTTATCCAATAACAAGGAACTGTACAACACTTGCGTTACAGTCCTGGAGCTCTATATCTAAATAATATCATGTAATGCATAGATATCTATATCATATAATACATATTCTCACGGCCAAAAGCTGTGTGCGTCTCCAGACGATATTATGAATCACAAACGACTTTGTCAGGTTCTGCGACGTCTCTGGTTCTTCCACTTTCACATCAACCTGAAGTAGACTGAACCGCGCGCTGCCTGCTGCCAGCTGCCCGCTGCCGGGCGATGGTGCCTCGCGGCAACCGGCGGCAAGTCGCAGTTCATGTACTTCAGCGAGTCAAAGCCAAAGTTCCTTTCCCCCAATTCCTTCTCAACCATGGCTCAGATAACCCCTACGACAGTCTCGTTGTGGAAATACAAGAGAAGTCAAAGAACCGACAAGAAACACTTTCACACACACACATGTGGCGCTCGCACGGTCATGTCTCATTGGCGGGCCAACGTCTCTGGGCGGGCCAGGCAGAGTAAGGGGAGGAGCTTAGATGCTTTATGACGTCCTAAATAAAGACATTCCAAATCAGCTCGCTTGAGCCTCCGTTTTTTCACAAAAATCTCTGGTCTATTTTTGAATGCTACGGGAAATATCCTTACTATCACTAAAAAAACATAAACAAGACAGAACACACTTACACTGGCCTCCTTTGTCTTTTATATGGCGGCCCACACTCCTGCTCTGCCTCAGACTGTAGATCAGAGGTGTTGTGATTTTGTTTCATAATCTCACAAAAACATCATTGCCAATAATAATGTGTACAACGCACAGTTCATGGTATTGAGAAAGTTGGCACATGTATCAATTCAGCATAAAATCAGCATAAAATGTAATTTCCCCTGGCTTTTTTATGTATAATGTTGTGTATTTTATGTCATCTCATATTTTGAAAGCATTAAATTATGGATGTAGTGTATACCTGGAAAAATACCACCTTTTCTGAAATACTTACAACAAATTTTCATCCAGAGTAATGAGGTAATGGTAGTCATAGTCAGAAGTCAGTAGTCAACCATATTATTAGAGTTTTTAACTTGAACCGATTGTTTGAACTGATTGATTTAAATTATTGTTTTTTTTATTCATTATTTATTTAGTGGAGGAGAGGTATGGCCACGAAACCATCCCTGTACGGCAAGGCTACACATTTCTGTCGCAGCGCTGACACCTCAACCGACTTCAGCTCATCAGATGCATGATTTACATTGAGTTGAAGCGGTAGGTATAAAATGGCGACTGCTGGGAAAATTCAGTGTAGACAATGAACACACCATTATCATTTTGGATGATGTTTTTGACAAGGCAGACTTTCTCCCCCACCAGAAATATATTGTCCCCTGTTGATAATTTTACTGTCCATCGTTCGGATCTCATTTCCCCATATTGGCCCTGCACTCCCATCCCAACAACAATGCTCCCTTTTTAGAGTGATGTCTGCATCAACATCCAATTTCATAGCTTGAACCTCCGAAAGGCGCCGAACAAGCTGGGCTAACGGGAACTCCGGTTTTCTTTTGAGTTTTTTTATTTTCCCGACTGGAGTTTAAGTGACATCCTGTCAACTATCAATGCAGGCATTCTCACAGTTAAAGGACCCTGGAGCCAGAACTGGAGCATTTTTTTAACAACGCCCAAACACACTAAATGCATGTCATCTAATGGAAACTGTTACCATGCCTATCTTGATACTCTGAAATGGATGAGGCCCCTCATGGTGGTGAAGTTCATCAAGCTTTAAGTTGAATGACATGTCCGTTCTAAGGAGGTGCTCTGGTCCAGGGAACGACGTGCGGTGATTCTGGTACTTCCCCGGGTGTTGGCACTTATCGCACCCATGGTCAGCATTATGGGCCTTTGTTTTTTTCACAAAGGCCCGTGCAGGGGTGTCACACACTACTGTGTGAAGCTCAATTGTGAGGTTCTTATCACCAAAGCAAAACCCAGCCTCGAGCTCCTGTAATTCAGTCGCAAAATCAGATAAGAACTCTGTGGCCGAACTTGGTTTTTTAGGTCCACAGTTACGATTGCTAGTTATTGGGACGGTAACTAGCAATCCAAGGATGGGCCACAGCTATAAAGTGGAACTTTTAAATAAAGGCAGACCATCTACATTAATCTGCAGCCCCAATGTCATTCCCTCAGTATTTTGACGTGTTTATTTAAGTGTCCCTTAAGGAGGAAAGGATCCCAAAGTGATGGTAGTTCCCCCCAGCCTTCTCTTGAATATCATAGTGGACTTTTGTTTTGAGAAGGGTCCTACCATCCTTGGGCAGATTGGGATGGGTTATGTTGAGAATGCTCAACAGCGCAGTCAGGGCAAACATTGAAATGCCAAATCTCACTGCCCAGTTGGCAATGTTATCGGAAAGGGATGGGGATGGGACATCAGGTTCAGAATCTGGACATGTTGTCCCATCCCCATCACAATACACATCATCAAAATCCTCTTCATTAAAATCTTCAAATGAACCAAATGCATCTGCAGCTGAAGAGGGTGGAGCAGTGTCCTCAGAGAGAACTCTGCCGTCATGTCCATGTCTGTCCTAATTTCAAGAAGCCTTTTTTGGACGTCAACACGTGCCCTTCGTCTTAAAAGGTACGGCCACACCAACCGCGTTAAGGCCTTCACACACCGGCGCCGCAGCGGCGCGTCAAAAACTCCGCCCCCATTATTCCGGATGTACTAGTCCACACCGGCGCTGACTAGCTGCGCGGCAGCGTTCCGCGACGTGCCGCCCAACTAGTCTTCGAGCCAATGTTCTATTCCCTAGCGTCGCCACCCCGGAAAAAGCGCTTTGTAAAAGCTGGTTTGTACATCCCGGGTCCCGTAGGCACCTCTATATCTACTCCTCACCACTGGATGTCGCCCTCTTTCGTTTGTGAGAAAACTATTCTGAGAGAATGGACGATGAGAGACTGGGCGTCGAGGTGGAAAAGTATGTTGAATTATATGACCAAAGTTCCCGTCATTATAGAGACAACACCAATAAGGATATTGCCTGGCGAGCCATAGCTCTGGGGATTGGCTCTTCAGGTGAGAAATCAACAATGGTGGACTAAGTACCCAAACCATTAACCATAATGGGAAATAGACGAAATCAAGTCACATATAATCACACCATGTAGGTAGAAACCAGATTACTTGTAATATATATTTTTTCATTTATATAGCACTTTTCATGCATGAAGCAGACTCAAAGTGATTCACATAGAAACATTCTCATACAATAAAATAGATAAGTAAAAGAAAACACAGGCAAAGCTCAAAAATGCATTGTCATGTATTAACTGTCTCTCTGGTATCAGATCATGTATTAACTGTCTCTCTGGATTTAAGGAAAAATAACATTAAGTGTCTCGAGCACTCAAATAAAATACACTGGCTACTGAATCCAGCACAGCAATAACATCACTGTATTTACCCCGAGGGATAAAAAAAAAAGTATATACATATATATATATATATATATGCAAAAGAGTATACCAGAGAGGGATAATAACTAGATTATAGGTCATCATATAGGCTGCACCATATAGTTCTGCCATTGCACACTTGGTGGCGAATTGAAATATTGGCGTGCCTCTCAGGATCTGCACGGAGCTCCTGGACCAGATTGTGGCATACCCCCTGTTCTTGTTGTTCATTGATGGGGTGCACCCAAACCCCTCGTCTTCTCCTTGCCCGCCTACAGCGCAGGAGATGAAGGGCAGCCACCCTCTGTCTGGCAAGTTATTTATTCTAATTCGTCCGTCGCCCCAAACGTTGCCCCCGAAGCTACCCTTCATACCTCCGTCTGGTTTCAGCGTTGTTATGGATGTTACGCAATAAATCATCTAGAGGGCAGTGACTGTCGTTTCACAAATTAACGGCATCGACAATCGCAAACATGACATCTGTAGAGATGATTTTGCTTTGCTTCATCCGAAATCGACAAAAAAAAGTGCAAAAAGTGTGCGGTGGCATGCGACACCCCTCACCAACCCGCAGATTATCTCCTCAAAATGTTTTTAAATGACCAGTTACAACGCATTGCCAGAGCAGGGGAACATTAACAATAGACAATAAAATACAAATGTCAGGTATATAGTATAATACAAGTACAAAACGTCAAATACTATATATATTGTGGCAACCCGCTCCTTGAATGAGCCGGGTTACCGGTACAAACGACGTGTTTATCGAAGGTTAAAGCCATTCAAGGCATTTATTATATACAACTTAAATCAACCAGGGTACTCGCGGTCTCTAGGGCTTCCATGGGCCTCTAGCTGCTCGTGGACCCGAGCGCTTCCTTCTTCCTAGCTCTCCCTCTCTTGTCTGTCCTTTTAAAGAGTCTCCCTGGCTGTCCAGCCAGGCGTCTCTCATACCGCTGATTGGGGAGGCGAAAGGGCTGCTCTCGGTCGCCGTCTGGTGGGTGACGGCGGTACACGCCGTCCAGGACCAACCCTCGGGCTGGTCCGGGCCGAGGCTTACGGGGCAGGATGCCACACTCCTCCACCCTTTGTCCAAGCCCCGGGTAGACAGGTCCCGCGCAGGCAGGAATCCCTTCGGGACAAGGCCTCGGCAGCGCCGTCTCCGGCAGCGTCGTCCCCGGCTGCATCTCCTGCCGCGGTGGCGGCCGCATCTCTCCTGCCCCGGGACTCTAGTGCCGGGTCCCAAAGCCGACGGAAAATCGGGCAGTCCGTCCCGATGAGGAGCGGTACCGGGAGGTGGGGAACAACCCCTACACGAGCCGTGAACACCCCGCGTGGTGTCCGGATGACCACATGGCGGGTCTCATAGGTCCGTATGTCCCCGTGCACGCAGGCTACCTCCATGGGTTTCCCCTCCCTCCCTCCCACCAAGTTGGTGCGGAGGAGGGTGACCAAGCTGCCAGTGTCCAATATGGCCTGCGTGTCCTGGTTCATAACCCTTGCTGGTATGGTCGGGCTCCGGGACGTCGTCCGTGCCCAGTAGGTCGCCAGCATACCGGGCCGGCCCATCCCCACGTCCGCGTAGGCTGACGGCAACGTCCCGTCCCGGTCTCGCTCTGCGGCCCTTGCTCGCTCTGCGGCCCTTGCTCGCTCTGCGGCCCTTGCTCGCTCTGCGGCCTCGTCTCCTGCTGCGGCGCCAGCGGCAGCGGCGGCGTCCCTTGCGGCGGCGGCGGCGGCGTCTCTTGCGGCGGCTGCGGCGTCTCTTGCGGTGGCGTCTCTTGCGGCGGCGGCGGCGTCTCTTGCGGCAGCGGCGACGTCCCTTGCGGCTGCGGCAGCGTCCCTTGCGGCTGCGGCAGCGTCCCTTGCGGCGGCGGCGTCCCTTGCGGCGGCGGCGTCTCTTGCGGCCGCGGCGTCTCTTGCGGCGGCGGCGGCGTCTGTACCGGGGGGTCGTAGTGGGATCTTCATGTTGCCTGCATTCTCCACCATATGTGGCAACCCGCTCCTTGAATGAGCCGGGTTACCGGTACAAACGACGTGTTTATCGAAGGTTAAAGACATTCAAGGCATTTATTATATACAACTTAAATCAACCAGGGTACTCGCGGTCTCTAGGGCTTCCGTGGGCCTCTAGCTGCTCGTGGACCCGAGCGCTTCCTTCTTCCTAGCTCTCCCTCTCTTGTCTGTCCACCTGCTCCTTTTAAAGAGTCTCCCTGGCTGTCCAGCCAGGCGTCTCTCATACCGCTGATTGGGGAGGCGAAAGGGCTGCTCTCGGTCGCCGTCTGGTGGGTGACGGCGGTACACGCCGTCCAGGACCAACCCTCGGGCTGGTCCGGGCCGAGGCTTATGGGGCGGGATGCCACAATATATATATATATATATATCTCTATCAGATATTATACTACTCTATCTATTTTCGCGAATGGTCTGACTTTTGACTCTATGCTGCCGCCTCGATTTCCGGTGGCATTGCTCCGGTTCTCCCGGAGCACTCCGGATTCGTAAGCTCAGAGGCGACGGACCCATTTACGGACGAAACACCTCCGGGACCGGACGAAACTGTCCGTATCCGTATTTACCGTAGGGGGTGAATGGGCCTTTAGACGCGGCAGACGCACGTAATTACGCACGTAAACGCAGTAACGCGCCCAACGCACCAACGCCCGGAGTTCAAAAAGTTGAACTTCCAACGCTCCAACGCGTGACGCTTAGCCGCGATAGCCAATCAGCGTTGAGCTTGACCCGAAGTCACTGGGAGACAGAACAGAATAATAATAATAATAATAAATGAAATTTATATAGCGCTTAATATGGTACTCTAAGACGCTTAATACGCAGACACAGAAGCAGAAAGAAGCAATGGAAGACGCACTTATAGTGGCGGTGTGTGGTCAATCTGTCCTGTTGGTGTCGTACAGGGACAAAATTAAAAAGGAGCAGGCGTGGGTCGTCGTTGGCGAGGAGACGGGGATTCCTGGTAAGTTGAGTGAATAATTTGTATTTTGCTTGGTTTCAGCTATCGGTTGTGTTTACTATGATACAAGTTCGCGCCGGTTAGCGGTAGCACCAGTGAGCACTAATATAAAGTGATACTACTACAACAGACTGTCCCGCTTGCTCTCTGTATATGTATATGTTTGATTATATATTCATGCTGTACACATATTCAAGAATGCTTACATTTTTACACCAGCAGGCTATTTTTACACCAGCAGGCTACACAACTTAATATGTATATTATGTTCTTGCCAGTGGACGTATGTCGCAGGAAATGGAAGTCCCTCTGGGACAGATACATGAGGGAGAAAAGGAGGGAGAAAGAGGAGGGAAAAAGGAGCGGGTCAGCGGCAAGGATAGGGAAGAAATGGAAGTTCTTTACTGTCCTGTCCTTCCTCGACTCCCTTGTCACACCGAGGGAGACCAGCAGCAACCTTCCTCGGTATGCAGAGATAGAGGTAGAGATAGAGGCTGACGGGGCTGCAGAGACTTCAGGTGTAAGAGAAGCAGATGAGGAGCGTGATGAGGCAGCAGCAGCAGCAGGGCCATCGCACAATACAGGTTTGTTGAAGTGAACGTATACGTATACAGCTTCTGCATTATGGCCACATTCTGTATTGAGAAAAGGTTTATAGTGCTGCACGATTCTGTCTCCAGAATCGTGCTAATGAAGGAATTGCCGCTTATGTTTTGAGTGGGTGGCTCTTAATAGAGCCATTTTGGGGTTGCTTGTGCACTGCACTAGATGTCGTCCTGCCACGAGACGGTTCCTTCTTCAGAGAAGTAGGAGGTGAAGGTCTCGCGGATCCGAATGGCCTCTCTCCCGGCGTTGTTTGCAGCCCCTCTCCCCAGCCTTGGCAGAGGCTCCACAGCACCACCCGGGATGCACTCCCTCACTGCTGCTGTTGGTGCTGTTCTGCGGAGGAAATTGTGGAGCACACAGGTGGCCTTGATGCATCTCTCTGCCAGCTCAGGACGGACCTCGATGACCCTCCGGTAGATCCGCCACTGAGAGGAGAGGATGCCAAATGCGTCCTCCACCACCAACCGAGCCCGGGACAGATGGTAGTTAAAGACGCACCGCTCTGGTGGGAGGACGCGTCCGGGGAATGGCCTCATGAGGTTGGTCCGTAGCGGAAAGGCCTCGTCCGCTACAAACACATGAGGCAGGGGTCCTCTGTGCTCAGCCCCCGGCAGTGCTCTGTCAGCAGGGAGCTCGAGATCGCCAGCGTGGAGGGCCTGACCAAACTCAGAGTTGGCCAGAATTCCTCCATCACTGGTTCTCCCGTAGCCCCCCACATCGATGACCCGGAAGCAGTAGTCTGCATCGACAACTGCCAAGAGAACGATGGAAAACTTTCCCTTGTAGTTGAAGAACTGCTAACCGGAGTTCGCAGGGGCCTTCAGAACTACATGCTTCCCATCGATGGCACCACAGCAGAGAGGGAAGTTCCACCGCTCCTCGAACCGCTCTGCAACCACTCTCCACTCCTCTGCAGTGGGCACAGCCATGAACTCCTCCACCAGGCAGTCCCAAATAGCCGTGACCACATCCGAGACGATGGAAGCCACGGTGGAGGCCCTGATCCGAAAGCTGTTGGCGATCGTTCGAAACAAATCACCACTAGCCAGGAATCTGTAACACATGAATAATTTATTTTAGCCTTATTGATAATTTCAGTTGTATAGCAAATCTGTAGGCCAATTATCTCACTGCACAGGTAAATGTCTTGACTAGTGTTTACAGTGGATTTGCATCAGCTTATTTTACTTTCAAAAGCATGACAAGGAGGTCAATGTGGAATTTACTCATAGTATAATATGAATTAATATTTTGAGCCATGATGCATTTCTTTATTTTGTTTGTGGGTCAGTGACAAAAGGTTTGGCATGATGACCATTTCAAAAATATGTTTCAAACCTATTAAAACAACATGCCCAAGGACCGTTAGAATGTATATTTTGCATTTCTGTTGGTTTCATAGTATTTGACATGACATTTTTACCCAAATAAAGAACTAATGGCCCTTTATATTGTCAAATGGTGTAACCATAAATAAATGACAAATATTCAATATTTCACCCTCCTAGATTCTATGTAAGTGTACTCATGAAAACAAGTAATACATTTTTAAATATCACATGAAATAGTTATTATAATTATTTTTAGATTTAGATTATATTAGATTTTTGTTGTACTGAGCAGGACAGTATGTTGTAAACATTAATGTTTTCTGCCTATTCCTTGACCAGTTGGGTAAAAATGGTTTAAAAACACATTGTTATAGTGTAGTAGAATGCTGAAGTCTCATCCATATTAACTTTTTTGTACAATATGAGATTTTTGTGAAAAATAGTGGTTACCCCACTTGACATAAACGGTTACCCCAAATGACCATATTGCTTATACAGCCAAAGAATAAGTAACAGACACAGAAAAAAACAAATAAAGTCATCAAGGTAAAATTAATTAATGTTTTAATATGTTCTCATATTATTTTTCATATTATATTAATTTACCAAAACAATGAACAAACAGTGATGAATGAACAGTGAACAGTGATGAATGAACAGCGGACAATGAACAAACAGTGTGCGAGTGTGTGTGTGTGTGTGTGTGTGTGTGTGTGTGTGTGTGTGTGTGTGTGTGTGTGTGTGTGTGTGTGAATGTGAGTGTAAACATTTCATTTTACAACAATTCATATACATTAACAGTGTCACAAATAGGTTGTGAACACAAACATCCCTATCCTGACAAGAAAATTATTGTGGGAAAAATATCATAGCTTATGGCTGTGAGACTGAAATTGTTTCCAGTCATCTACTGTGAGCTTTGAATGGCGGCAGTTCACAGGCTCTGGTTCAGCACACATGTGGAGCACATCAGACTGGTAGTAGAAGAGGTCATCAGGTGGGTCAGGCCAGGTGAAAACATTTTTGCCATTTAGCTGTTTTATGCAAGAAACCTGAACCTCATCACCCACCACCTGAAGAATCTGTCCTACAAACGGTTTACCCTCATATTTGACCAGAGCAAACTTCCCTCTTTGATCTTCAAGGCCAACTGATGTTGAGGGGAGATCACTGAAATCTACCGCTGATGGATTATAGCACCTGCAAATAGCAGGCCTCGCACAGAAACAGGAAATGTCCCTGTAGCGGATTGAGGCTGGCTTCTCGCAGGTCACCTGGTGTAGTTTCATCGTACCCTTCACAGCAGGGACAACTGCTGGGACTTTGTCATCATACCTTTCAATGGCATCCTCAGAAATCCAAAAATATTTGACACTTGATGTCTGGTCTTTTAGAAATTGGTAAAAGTCCTCAGGAGACTGTAAGCTTTTCCCTCTCTGCACCGCTGTATCTGCAAGGCGCTTTACAGCCCCACCAACTCCATCAGGGGCGCCTTTCCCATGTGCCTTTTCACTAAAATTTCAGCTGATCTTCTGGAATCCGCTCAGAGAGGGCAAAGTGCTGAGGAGGTAAAAATTCTTCCTGTTCCTATATTGGGTAACAGGTCCATCGCTGAAGACATGGAGGGAGGAAGGTGGTATTTCACTCCTAGCAATGGCATCCCTCAACACTGGCTCCAAATGGGCCCACACCGGACGCTCATCATGGCGGAGTCAGTCAGAGATGGTGGCATAGGTGTGGGTTCCATTGGCTGTGTATACTACGCAGGTGTGCAGGGTAGCCTGCTTGCGGCTGCCAGCAAAGTAAAAAGCCTGGACTTCGGTATTTAACTTGCAGCTGTAATTCTCTGAGAAATCTATGTGAACACACAGTTCATCTGGGCGCAGAGTTTCTTTCAACTCCCTCATTGATCTAGCTTGATGGAGCCAGTTGAACTGATGCCTCGTCATGGTGCTCAGCTGCTTGTTCAAAAGAGCAAGAAGGTCTTCGGTCTTACCACTCTTCATGGCTAACTTAAACTTGGTAAAAGTTTTCCCCTCCTCTCTCGTCACTACGCGTTCCCACTGCTCCCATGTCAGAACTTGGTCATCCAGAGGGCCCTCAAACGCCACTTCATCATAGCAACATTTCGCACACATGCGATACATACATTGCATCCTGGAAGTATCACAGGCAATGAGCGCCAGCAGTTCAGATACACTGTTTGTCAGTATGATTCCTTTCTGCTGTAATTTGTCCACTATTAGTTTAAAATTTTGGTGGTCATAGCATGCGCACGTGTTTCGGTCGGACTCTTTGGGAGGAGTCACGTAAAATGGGCAGTATCTAAGGAACTGTCTATATGATACTTTGTGGTGCCTCAATGCGGTTTCAGAGTAGCTGCTATGTAAATCTTTCAAGGAGTGAAGCAGCACTCTCCTTTGCTTTTTGGTTTTGTTCTTTGTGACGGTATCTTTTTTGCCAGGCAACATGCGGCTACTCTCATCCCTACACAGATATCTGACCACGTGCTCCTTTCTCTTCTCAGAGATTTTCTTTTTGTCCCTCTGTTTGTTCTTCTCACTGACTTTCTGCTCTTTTCTTTCTTTCTTTTGTCTTTCCAGTTTTCTTTGCAGCTTTTCTGCCTTCGTTTTCGCTACCGTAAGCTCCTTCTTTACTCTACGGAGCTCAGAACTCAGCCTCTGCTTCTCCTTCATTGCTGCGCTGTGTTGTTTGCTGACACTTGTCTGTGCTGGCCTTAACAGAGTCGATGAGGCCTGTGGTCTCTCTGGCTGTACTTAGTCATGGTCAAGGTTTCCTATGGGCTGAGGAGGGCCATCATCCGCTGACGAATTTAGTGATGGAGGAGTCAGGTTCAGCACATCGGCAAGTACCCTGTGTGCGTTCCTGTACTGTCTCTGCGACTGCCTCCACTTTTCCCTCAACTTCCTCTGTTTTTGCTTTGGCAGTGCCGCTACTGGGGTGTTCGTAATTTTTCCCTCTCTTTTCCTCCTTTGATAACTAAGAGTACAACAGAAAAAAAAACAATTAGCCTTTTATGTCTAGAACTAAAACTTATCCTTCATTACCACCTCACACTTCTCATTTCCACTAGCCTTTCAGAACATCTACATCACTGACTTTACACTGGCAGTCCTTCACATGAAACGTGTGTGTGTGTATTTACGCATGTGTGTACTACCTTTCCTTTCTTTTGGCCAGGTAAGTGGCCCTTGCAGCAGGGTCTGCATTGAGTCGTGCTCTGTGGCGAGCCACCTTTTCTTTACTTGAAAGAGCCATCTGTTAAGGGACAAGAGGATAGAAAGCTTATTGTTTGCATTACATAGGCTTACATAGGCTACAATGTACAGTATTATAGAAATGTGAATTCAAATGAATGAATGGATTAATAAATACATATTTAGATATATACATAAATAATTAACCAAATGAATAATTAAACAAATACAAATAAACAAACAATTAATCTATCGATAAATTCATGGAGAAAAAACCCCACATTTTAACCTGCTGTTTATATTGAACAGTAGGAGTCACTATTTAAACTATAAAAAAATATTATAATCAGCATCACATATATAGCTTTTGGCCCTAAATTTATCAATTTGGCCCTCTAATTTTGTTTTTTAATTGAAATGTCAAATGGTGTAACCGGTTACACCATTTGACATCTTCCTTTTTAGGAGGATGTCAAATGGTGTAACCGGTTACACCATTTGACATTTCAGTTTAAAACCAAAATTTGCAGGCATTATTAAGGACACCTAGGTCAACACTTAACCTTGGTGTGAACATTTAAACACATGTTTTACATTAAATATAATAACTTTGATAAAAATTGTTTAATATTTTTTTTACCGAGGTCATACCATTTGACATGTAACCTTAACAAGCCTGGCCATGGCTTAAAAAAGCTTAATTATGTAAAATTTCAGAGAGAGTTACTAACCTTGACTTGTAGCAGTCAGTGTCTTCAGGGGTCCTTCTCTGTGACATCATATCCTGTCACATGATCTTCTGGCACAATATTTACAAAATGGCCCCTAAAATGCGGTTACACCACTTGACATTTCAAGAGGTTGACCTTGCAGACATGATTCCCCTTATTAATTAAAATATTCTAAACAATGATGTTTCACTACTATTATTTAGTATTAGAAAGTACTTGTGTAAGATTATGCCAAAGTATATTCAAGGTCATTTTGAAGGGAATTTCACATTTTAAGTTTTATAACTTGGTACTAAGTTTTAATGGTTACATCATGTTGACAATTTTACCATTATTCTCTTAATATTCTCACAAAATTGGATGAAACCAGAACTTTTAGATTTGGTCTTGAAGAAAATGATGTTTGAAAATGATTTGATCGATTTTTCTCAAATTTAAACTTTTAAATGTATTTCATCCTCATGTTCACAAAAAAATGAGCGTCTCGTCTTTGACCCTTGTGTAGAACTCTGGTGACATGCATGTATGAAGATTTGCATTTAGGTTGAAACACTGGGTTAGGGTTAGGAGTCAGTGCAATTTTAAAGGTACATGTTTTCTGTGCATCCTTGTGTATTTTTATTTTATAGGCTGTTAATACAGTAGTTATACAGGTAAATCTCATGTTCCATGCTTTGTTAAGCAAGCCTTTTCCTGTTGGATTAAAACAATTTTTTTTTTTTACCGAAAAAAAACCATTCTAGAAAAAAAAAGGCACCATTGGAACATGAATGCCAATCATTATAACGTCCCAGAACAGGGTCCTATGTTCCCCGCTTTTCCCAAATAGGGTCCTATGCTCCCCGGTATGTATGGCTACCGGGGAACATAGGACCCTTTTTGGGAAAAACGGGGAACATAGGACCAGGGGAACATAGGACCCGGGGAACATAGGACCCGGGGAACATAGGACCCGGGGAACATAGGGATGACCCCGGCAGAGGACAGCTGATTTGGAACGGAACAACAGCTGTTTGCTTTCACGGGGAAAAACTAAGGAACTTCAACCTACTTAGGCCTACTAATTAACGTTCAAAAGCTATTAAATATTCAACAAAATATGCAGATACTGTCAAAATCGGTTCCAGGGAGTATATAGGGATTATTAATGTTGTTTTTGATGGTGTTTTTTTCTGGAACTAATATTCGCTCAGAAAAACCAACGAGTAGGCCTATTCGAAGCCTGAAAAATGGCATTCGGGCCAGCCCTAATGGTTATTAAATATTAAAACACCTGCGGCTTATAGTCCAGTGCGGCTTATATATGTACACATCATTCAATTTAGCTGCTGCGGCTTATTCTCCGGTGCGCCTTATAGTGCGGAAAATACGGTTGCCATGATATCCATTTTGTGTTCATCGAAACAGGTCAAGGTTTCACACTAAGTGAGTATAAATACATTTAGAAACTATATTATTAATTATATGTGTTGGAGCTATGCAGTTCTTAGATTTAATTGTAAAACATTTATTTAGTTTGTTTGCTTAATATAAAATAACATGACTTTTATGTTTATTTTCTCGTTTGTACTATAAATAAGTTAATTTGAGTTTGTTTATGCTTTTGTTATGCTTTTGTTATTACTAGTGTTACGTATTTTAAAGGGGTAGTTCGGAATTTTGGACATAGGGCCTGATTCCGAAGTGAGCATTGGTATTCTACATCACTGGAGACAGTTTAACACATTTCATTCAGTCCTTCTAGTTGCAGAGTTCGCTCGTGCTAGGCTAGCGCAAGTCAACGGGCAATGCTAGCCTGCTATTAAAAACAGTCTTACCCACTCCACAGTACACCCGAGGTAAATCAATTTTAACGACAGACTATAAATCTAAATGTCTGTTTATAGAATAATGTTAGAAATAAAACCAACCTTGCATTGCATTGCATTTTGAGGGAATTGCGGGGTCTCAGCAGCAGTGTTTATATTCCTGTACGTAGGCTACGGCAGCGGCGGACTGATACCTAGGTTACCTGCCGCTGTCATTGCTACAAACGCAGAGTACAGTGAACGAAGGAATTCTACAAGCGTATTAAATTAACAAGATATGGCCACGTTTGGAGGAGTTAGCGATGCATCTGCTTTTGAAGACGATTATGAGGAATTTGTTGTATCTAACAAATTCGGCTCGTACATGTACGAGCCGGTGTTTTGATGTCAAAGCCAGCAGCAACAAGCCACAGTTGAGTCCTTTCTGTATCTCACACTGGAAATTGGTGGAAACTTTGTGGTGCCCACCTGTACCGTTTATTTCTACAATTTCTAAAAGCACACTGAACCATCATGTTGCCTAGTCGTTCAATTGCGCTTCTGTCCCACGCTTCTCTGTTTACGTTCTTCTGTCGTGATTCGGTTACAAACCTAACCATCACATCCGGTGAAAGCGTGGAATACTGGAAGAGTCAGACACTGGGTTGGATTCATTGTGTTGACAATTTCATGAACAGCTATGTAGCGAAAGCTTGATCCAACCCCGAAGGCCACCCACAGCTCATCAGGAGCTATCTTTCTGAATGAAGCTACAGCCAGTACCACAACGTCAGTATCTACTGTGCGTATGGTCACCTTCTTACACCCCTTTTGAACAGCATCTGACACATGCAGAAGTAGGCGGGTGTCTGCCTCCTCTTGTGAACATGGGGCTAGGTAGGCAGAGTCTGACTCAGCAGGAGAGCAGAGGACTCCACTTCCGTCTGTTGCATATACAGGTCATACTCAGAAAATTAGAATATCGTGCAAAAGTTCATTTATTTCAGTAATTCAACTTAAAAGGCCAAACTAATACATTATGTAGACTCATTGCAAGCAAAGTAAGATATTCCAAGCCTTTATTCGTTATAATTTTGAAGATTATTGCTTACAATATTGACAATATCGCAGTCCTATTCAGTTGAGCAAGAACAGTTTAGCATCCAACCACCTTGCCCATCTGGATGACAAAACGTTCCTGTCCAATGTAGCTTTTTTAGCTGATGTATTGGGCCATTTAAAAATGCTTAATCTGCAGCTACAGGGTAGAGGCCAGACCATAGTGGACATGGTTGAAAAGCTGCAGTCATTAACGCGGAAGCTGGAGTTGTTGGAGTGTTATATATCAACTGGCAGGCTCCTGCATTTCGCTACACTGTGTGTGACCGACCTGATGCCGGAGTTCATCCAGCAGCAACGGGCCAACTTCACCTCAAGGTTTGAAGACTACTCCGTCCCAAAGGAAATCATAGCCTTTGCCCTTGACCCTCTCACTGTCCGATCAAGTGCAGACTTCTCCTTCCTGGCAAAAAAAAACATCCCCTCGTTGGATCAGGCTGCATTTGAGATGGAATTAATTGATTTCCAAACAAGCTCCTTGGTTGGTGATGCGCTCAGAAGTGCGGAGTCTGTGAGTGCCTTTTGGGTGTCCTGCTCGGAGGAGTATGGCGCCATCAAGTTTCCTTCCACCTACACGTGCGAGTCGACCTTCTCCTCCATGAACGCAATCAAGACGCACGAGAGGAATCGATTGTCGCAGAAAAATCTGGAGAACTGCCTGCGGATAAAAGTTACGTCCATATCGCCCGACATAAAAAAAATCGTGACCAATGGGAAATGCAACTTTTCACATTTGGTGAAAAACGAGGCATGGCCGAACGCAAAACAAAACCGTAAACCACGACAACCTGCCTAAAATAATCCCCACAAGAAACCCCTGCGAGAAAGGCCCGCCCCCATCCCCCAAACCCTGTGATGTAGCCTACTAGTATTGTGTGGCAAATTGTGTTTTTTACTATTTTTTTAATAATGTTTAGCTGCTCTAACGTCTTAGAAGCATAGGCCAGTTTGCCGGCATCACCCCTTTTTTGCATCAATGTGTTTGCATTGTTTTGTTCAATATTGTTTACATGTGTGGGCCGTTTTGACTCTTATAAATGAAGGTTTAACTGTCTTTAATAAATGAAAAACTGCGAAAGCCATTTTTGGTATTGGACAAGAATTTTAATGCCGGTGCATCCCTAGTAGATTATTAATATGTAGGACTGTCAGTTCGATATTGTTAAAAAAAAAATATATATGTATATATATATACGAAAAATTTGGCGGGCCAGATATTTTGTCTGGCGGGCCAGTTCTGGCCCGCGGGCCGCCAGTTGCCGAACCTTGCCCTACACCACAGTGGCCGATGAGGCTTTCCCGCTCAATGAGTATATCCTGAAGCCCTACCCTAGCTGTGGACTCACCCAGGAGCAGAGGATTTTCAATTACCGGTAGGGGATATAACAATTAAAAGAGCATTTCACCGGTGGAGGCATGAATATGTATTGAAATTGGGTCCTATGTGTAGTCGAATAATACAATTAAATTCTAATTTGGTGCTGTCTTGGCCGAGAAAGGCAGAAAGTGACTTTTTGGCGCTTGTGGATTGAAGACAACAACTCCCACCATGCACCACGATGCACAGCTTCGCTGGCCACTCCCGCTGATCTTGATCTCCACCTATCAGACACCTCGCTGTTTCATCTACCAAGCTGATACCGCAAGATTGCTTGAAAATCATTTCACACAACATTTCTAGTGAAGATCCAGTACCTTCCGCCATTGTACTTCAGTTTTATCAAAAGCCTGTTGGCTTAGCTTCGGACCCTGGGATGTTAGTTTCTGCTGGTGAAGTCCCACCCACTGGCACTGCTCTAATAGGTCTGTAGCGTCAGTGGATCCCAACCCCTATAGGGGGGTTGGACTAGTGCTTGTAGTCTTACGAGAATCCTCCCCTCTTACACTTCCTATTTACTTCTATGCAAAAATCGTCATATTGCGTCATCTTAAACAGGAAGTGTTGGAGATCGATACGGATCCCTCCAGTCTCTCCAGAAAATAAGGGAATGATGCACGACCATTCAAAAATATGAGTGGGTTTCTAACGATAAAAAGCTTAATGGAAATGGGTGAAGTTTCCCTTTAACGGTTTCAATGACAATAGTGGTACTTTTTGAACAATTCAACACATTGTAACAAAACAACGTTTAAAATGTTGGTAATGACTATCGTACTAGGAAGAAATAATACCATTATATCTCTAATCACAGGCTATCAAGAGCATGGAGGGTGGTGGAAAATGCCTTTGGCATACTGGCAAACGTGTCTTCACAACAAAAATCCACCTGCAGCCAGAGACTGTGGACAAGATTGTCCTGGCCTGCACCGTGCTGCACTATGTCCTACGTGACCAGTGTGTTGATGCCTACACCCAACTTCCCAGTGAGCAGGAAGGCCCTGGTGAACATGGTCCAACCCTTGCCCAGGCTGCACTACCACGCAGCACAAGCACCACTCTGCAGGCTAAGAGGAACAGAGGCATCCTCTGCGATTACATGTGCTCAGATGCTGGTGCTGTAGCATGGCAGTGGGACAACATTTAATCATGTGTGTGGGTCGTGTAATTAACAATCAAGCTGTATTATATTCAATTGTTTTATATTTCATATTCCAGCACAGATCTATTAATTGTATATAGTTGTATGTAGCCTATTCTATTATCCATCTCCAAGTAGTAGTTGAGCCGATGGTAAACAAAGACAGATCAAACCGAAATTTAACTAACAGGAAATGCAATGTATCCAACAACGGGTAATCTAAACAAACTGTAAGCTCCAGCTATTTACTCCAATGCAGAAGTAGTGGAGAATGACAAGACACAGTAACTCTAGCCTTGTCTTGATACCTAGGCCCATATATGTGTTGTATACGTTTTATTTAAAATAAATACCTTTTCATCCACGTTGGACAGAGAAGCTCTCTTCCTGATATACAGTATGGCTCCAGGAAAGAGAGCCTCCTTAGAACCCAGTCCTGCCTGCCAGTTCTCCCACCGGCACTCCCTGTTGCTGGTGCATTGCTGTACCTGTTGTACTCTGTCCGGAGGGAGTGGATTTTTTTGCTCACCTCTTTTTCTGTAAAAGACAGTAGCCTAATGTTAGCAAAATATGTCGCACATTTTAAACTAAAGACTATTTTACAATCACGTTTGACCCCACAAAGCTTTAGCGGATGGAGTAGGCCTATGACCAGCAGTAAATATTTATTTATTAGGCCTACCCCCTTTCCGATTTTTAGCCCCTTGGTTTTACACAGGAAACTTGAGATATCGTTGGGAACCGTTGGTCCCGTTAAAATAATTGTTAATCAGCTCAAGCCTAACGTTATCTACAATCGTTCTGCTGAAACAAAAATAATACTGTTAGCATCTACAATTTGTATCGAATAAGCCTATATATTAGGCCCAGTGGTGTAGTGTTCCCTGGAGAAGTGGGTATACTCTAAATGTTTGCCCTTTTTTAACGCAGCCCAGAAAAACGCCCTGTTTTAGAAACTGTGACATGTGAGACTACTCTATTTAGTCCGTCAAAAATCCGTCAGTAGTATTTGCTCATTGTCACATAATTTCTACTGCTTGATCTCAGGGAGGAAGGATTATGAAATTAATATACCAACACTGGCCCACAGACTAGTGACAGACAGCTATGCATTTTGAGTGAACTATTCCTTATTCCTGTAATGACACCTATTCTCTCACTTGGCAAGTCAGTAGTTTCTTTTGTAAACTGTGTCTCTGAACAGCTGATTTGCAACACATAGCATGGGCCAAAGTGTGCCACTATTATAAAATTAACATGACTTGATCAGGAGCAGTTTGTAGGCATTACTGGTCACACAGGCAGCCTGCATGAATGTAACATATACATTTATTTGAATAAAATACTTCAGATCTGAATTTGACAATGCATCCTTGTTAATGTTTCACCTTAGATTAAAAATAACGCACATCATTCTCTTCCACATCAATCATCTCGTTAGATATATAATATCAATATATATATAAATATCATATGATGATTGAACATCATCATTCAAATTATTCAACAAAACAATATGTAACAAAACAACAATATTTAGTTTACAAAGAAAATATATATGCATTTACAACACATCAACAGTGATATACTCTCTGAACCTAGTACTGGGTTTCTAACCTTGCTCATACTACAGCATATTCCGGACAGACTTGCTTTCTGCAGGAGTTTTCACACTGCACTGTCTAGAACGCACAGAAGAGGCAGCACGATGGCTCTTCAACCAGTTCCTTGTATACTTTCTTGGATCAATCTTGGAATTAGGCGGGCCGTTGATATTAATCATCATCAAGTTTGATATGTTTGAGTTCAGTAGGACAGCCCCTTTGTCTGAGCTTATATTGTTCATAAGGCTAAAGTTCCTCTCACACTCGTGGACTAGTGGGCTGTTCCAGTAGGTCCCGCATCCCATTCAGTGCTTGGTCTGTGCACAGGTTGAATCGCTTGCACAGTCGCTTAATTTGTTCTCCACCATGGCGGATGCTGGGCATTGATGGCCATTTACTCTGATCAAGGATGCTGATGTCCTTGATGGTCTCATCCTCAAAGACAAGCGTTTCTCCAGATTGTTCACAAGGCTTTGTAAGAACTGGCCTGGATTGATAGACCTCAGCTTTGTCATTGTTTTCAGTGTTGTAGACCGATACTCCCGTCTTATTTGCTTCTAAAGCCTCACTATATTTCTCACCTGGACTCCCTTTGAATGACCGGATCAATACCTCTGTACATTTGCCTGTCTTTGGTGGACCTCGTCTTATTACAGCAAGCATTTTTAAAGTGCTAAATGTGTGAAGTCCGAAAAGCTACTGGCCACCCAGCGTACATCCAAGATTCTGCCAATGCGAAGAAGTTGTGAGCCTACTTCAGCTGCTGCATTTATGAGTTATGTTTGACGTACTATACAAGGGAAGGCAAGGCACAATTTTTTATATAGCACATTTTCGTACCAGGGCAATTCAAAGTGCTTCACATACATAGAGAATATAGCTTCTGGATAAAAGTTTTGAAGTGATTGACCGAGTTTACCTCAACAACTGCATCTGACACAGCCAGTTCAAGTCTATGGTTCATACAGTGCCATACAAAAAGCTTTGGGAATCTGGTCAGAAAAGGGTCGGTTTTTTTTAGCAATATGGTAGGCTGTTCGAAACACGGCTTCAGCTTCCTTCATGTAGGACTCAGCCATAGCCTCCATTGCATTCTCAATGGCAGCTTTGTCCTCTTGCTCTGCCACGTTCACTGCCTGAGTGTGGGCCTTGGACAAAGCATGTTTCCTCACCTTATTTCTCAAGGCAGACAGATTTGTTGTTCTACTTCCCTGGCCAGACACTTGAATTTCAAAGTTCATCCATTCTCTTGAGAGTAATAGCTCCTAGTAATAGCTCCTTGTTGATCCCAAAGGATCCCGAAGGATCTGTCCTAGGTTTCTGCATCTTATAAGGCAGTTTTTCCTTGCCCCTGTCGCCAAGTGCTTGCTCATGGTGGTACTGTTGGGTCTCTGTAAATGTTATAAGGAGTTCGGTCTAGACCTTCTCTATTTGAAAAGTGTCCTGAGATAACATGAAGTACTTTATTCACAGCTGTATGTGTGCATGGTCCATTTCTTCCACATACATCCAAGGACACACACACACACACACACACACACACACACACACACACACACACACACACACACACACACACACACACACACACACACACACACACACACACACACACACACACACTATTTCTCTGTGTCCACTGTTTCAGAAGTTACCCAAACTAGCAATCTACCTAAACTTACCCATTTTTTGGTTTTTGGATCCCAACCAGGGGTTCTTGGATTTAAAACCTTCTTTTTGTTTGGCAGTCCCCCTCCTCCCCCCCCCCCCAAAACAGTCAATTATTATGGAGCCCTGGAGGTGACATGGATGCTGTCTTCAAAAAGAAGTCATGTAACTTACACATGAAGTAGCTGTAGCTATATCCGGGACTGCTGAGCCCTGAAATGTTATTAACATAATTTACAAGGTCCAGCAATAAAAAAATAAAAAAATAAAAACTACCGTAGTTGACGTCTTCATCCGAAGTTGTACCGGCATCTTTGGCTGTGGCCGGAGAGGCAGCATCTCCTTCACTGACAGCATCCTCTCCGACGGGAGTGGGGGGCAGAGCGGGCGTCGATGTTAACTGTACCGGTGTAGCATCGCTAACATTAGCTGCTAAGCTGCTGGCTGATATTGATTCGCGAGGACGTTTGAAATTGTCAAATACAATTTTTGTTTGGATAGCTCGCTTCATCTTACCGGATTATTATTATTATAAATTTTAAAGGCAAATCATTTAAAGTAAACTTGTAAAAGTACATTTGTCTTTAGCAATATTTACCTCGGCATGACCCGCCCTTCTCTCCCTCCGATTGGCTCATTCGTCGTCATGCCTACAGTTAACCAATCAAATCAGTAAAGGCAGCGAGTATTAGCTAATAAGAGGCAGCGTGAGTAGCGTGGGTCATGGCTTCACCATCCTAAGGAAAAAGTGGGCTATTTGGCTTGCAGATACTACTGAATGGTGCGATCTGGGGGGATCTAGAAGTGGGTATACACAATGCTGACTGAAAAATAATTGGACTACACCAGTGATTAGGCCTATGCCTTTATGAACAGAAAATAAAAACAGGAATCAAGGAAAGGAAAAAGTAACGGAAAAGAAAAACAAACTATAGCCTCCTTACCGGATACACCAAGTGCCACCGCAATGTCGCAACATGCTTTCTTCTTGCTGTCCCTGTTGCTATACCCCTTACTGCCAACATCGTAAAGGACAGGTTGCTCCTCCAGCAAGCAAATTAAATTGTCCTCCCTCTCCTCGGATCAGAAGTCTGCCATCTTCGTATATTTATGCTGGAGTGGACAGTACGGTACCGTGACGTACAAGTTGTTATGTGCTGTGATTGGCTGAAGAGAAACACCTAAATCGCGTCATTCTAAATCTGGACTTTGCGATTTGACATGTTCAATCTGGCGACTCCTTGCAACTCCTTGCGACTCCTTGCAACGACCAGTTCACACCGCCCCTGCGACGTTCTAAAACCGTCTCGTTGCAAGTCGTTGCAAGGCGAATCTTTGGTCTGAACTGGGCTTAAGAATAGTTGAGCGCTGCATGCAGCACTCACCTAATCATTTTGCCTTTTGTTTTAATATAATGCCACCTCTGATGGCACACCTCTGATGGCATTATATTAAGCATCACTGATGTGATGCTTAATATAATGAACAAAATATAATTGATTATAGAATGTTTAGATCAGGGGTGCCCAAATTCTTCCCTCTGGAGGGCCAAAATTTAATCGGGGGGAGGCTCGTGGGCCAAAATTGTAATTTTTCAGTATATTAGGTTAAATATGGGTATAAATAGCATGCATGTGCAAAATCAACACTATCACAAGGTCATTTTGAAAAATGAATGACAATGTTTATTGTGCTTCACATTAATGTTCAAAAAATAATAAATAAATCATAAAATCTATCTTCTTTAAATTAGAAAAATAATTGAAGCACTATGAAATATTTGAAAACAGACATGGAACATTACTAGGCCTTGGGCCTGTATCTTCAAATACAAAGTTTTTTTTTAGTGCAATAAAAGTAACACAGAACAATAACACAGGACAGTAACAAAGTAACGCAGGACAGAGCAGAACATACTCCGACACATTGGAGGTCCAGGCCTATACATTATGATTTGAAGTAGGCCTATCAGTGGGAGACATGAAGCCTGTCCTTGGTTTTTACAAGTCTCTTAATATCAGGCTCCAGCTGACTAACTGACAGAGTGAGAATGTCATGAAGGTGAGAGTCAGATAAAGCATTTCTCAGTTTGGATTTATTAAGATTCATCAGGCTGAATGCCTGCTCACAGACATAGGTACTTCCAAAGAGGGAGAACATCACCTGTGCATGTTTGCGGATCTTGCCATATCTGTGTGCAGGAACAGATTTGTAAAAGTCCTGTA
Source organism: Gadus chalcogrammus (assembly GCF_026213295.1). Lineage (NCBI taxonomy): Eukaryota > Metazoa > Chordata > Actinopteri > Gadiformes > Gadidae > Gadus > Gadus chalcogrammus. Next base: position 7,472,675 of record NC_079412.1, on the reverse strand, counting down.
AAGAAAGCTCTCTAAACCGGCAACGGAGGTCTGAATCAGACTGAAGCTCCAAAAGTTCCATTTGAAGCTCCTCACTGACTGCATCCACATTTACAGCAAAGGGTTGGGCAAACAGCTCAAATGCTGCTTCGTTTCCACGAAAATCCTCAAAGCGATGGTCAAACTCCACCACAAGATCGCTGAGAATGTTGCAGTATTTTGGTGTGTCTTCCTCCATCAACCCAACTTCTCTGAGGCTGGGAAAATGTGCCAAATTTCCTAAATATACAGACACAAAGACAAAAGTAGCAATGTAAGATGCAAGGTTGTTCATTTGATTTTCAATTAAATACCAAACATCAATCAAATGAGAAAAAAACTAGTTTTTTTGTGTTTATGGCTGCAGTACAAAAAACAAATGTGTTATTGGATTTAATGCCTATATTTAAATAGAAAATGTATTCTCCACACACAATGTATGTAACAAATATAATAACATGCTGGTTATAGTGATCAATAACCAGCCTACTACATTGTTTTGTGTTCAATAACATATTCACCTGTTAAGAGATGTCTGCTAAGCAACTGGAGCTTTTGCTTGAAGGCTCTGACATGGTCGTACAGCTGATTGATTATCTGGTCTCTCCCTTGAAGCTGAAGATTGAGGATATTCAGCAGCTCTGTGATGTCCACAAGAAAGGCCAGATCTGCAATCCAGTGCTTGTCCGAGGGCACTTGGATGTTGTTCTCCTTTGTGGCTTGAAACACCCTGATTTCCTCACGCAGCTCAAAGAAACGTCGCAAAACTTTCCCGCGGCTCAGCCACCGCACCTCCTGGTGGTACAATACATCCCCATACTGGGCATCCATCTCATCAACAACAGCTTTGAACTGACGGTGTGAGAGCGCCTTTGAGCGAATATTATTGACAATGCCAACGACATCCTGCATCACGTTCTTTAGGCCGATATTCTTAGCGCACAGTTGCTCCTGATGCAAAATGCAATGGTATTTAAAAATCGAGCCGCCACACTCACGGACTTTGTCAGACACAAGTGCAGTTAGACCTGCTCTCTTACCGACCATGGCCGGGGCTCCATCAGTCGTGATGCCAGATAGGTTTTCCCACTTCAAACCATTCTTGTCCATAACTTGCTCCACTGCCTTAAAAATATCGATCCCTCTTGTCGTCCCTTTCAGTGTTTCAAGGCCCGCTAGTTCTTGGCACACTTCAAAGTCCTCATTGACGCCTCGCAAAAACACCAGCAACTGTGCTGAGTCCGATATGTCAGTGCTTTCATCGCATGCGATGGAGAAGGCAGAAAACCGACCTGCTCTTTGGGCTATCTGGCCCCGAACGTCTTCGGCCATGTCCTCAACGCGGCGGGTCACCGTGTTCCGTGACAGGCTTATTTGAGAAAAAGCCCGCTTCTGAGTTGGACACACAGCTTCAGCAGCAACTGTCAGACACTCTTTTACAAAATCACCCGCAGCAAAAGCGTGTCCACTTCTGACAATGATGTTGCTAATGCGATAACTTGCAAGGGTGGCATTTTCTTGTGCAGTGGATGGCTGAAGTAAAGTTTGCTGCTGTGTTTCTAGCTTCATTAGCAAGTTTGCCGCCTTTACCTTTCGGTCCTCGCCTGTGTATTTTGCGAACTGGTGAGAATGCATAGTTTCATAGTGACGACGAATGTTGTACTCCTTTAAAACAGCGACCTTCTGCTTACATACCAGGCATATTGCGTTGGAATCGACCTCGGTAAATAAATAATCATGTTCCCAACATTTTTTGAATTTGCGTTTGTCTGTGTGCCACTGCCGCTCCATCCTTGCGTCTCACTTACTCGCTGTCACGTGACTTCGGATTGGAGCGCAAGAGGATAGGAGCTCAACAGCGCCACCCTACCATCAATGTATCACAATGTTATTCTATGGTCAGGAATGGAAGTGCACCAATCAATAATATTCAATGAGTGCGAGCGCTGATGGTGGAAAACTATAATATATACAGTGGGTAAGGCGCGGGCCAAATAAAATCAGTCGCGGGCCAAGTTTGGCCCGCGGGCCCCAAATGGGGCTGCCCTGGTTTAGATGGTAATGTTTCCTTGTGCCAAATACATCGCAATGTAGTCGGCCTCTGTTCCTTTCGTGAATGAATGTACCAGAAGAAAACATGCAGCAACTGGAAAAGGATACGGTAACTAGTCTGTTAATGGGGGAAAGATAGGCTCAATTGTGTGTTTATGCATTTTTGTGTTTCGTTTCTTGTGGGTGTGTTTGTGTTTTCCTCTTTTTCTAAGATCGATCCCAATGTCCTCCTGCTCATGAATGATGACCAGTTAACTGAGTATCTACCATCATATGGAGACCGACTGGCTGTCCTTGGATATTGCAGACAGAGGGGAAGAATCCTGTTGCCCGTAAATCAAAACTTTTTGAGCGAATGAAAGCCAAGGTAGCAAAAAGTGAGGATCGTGAAAAAGAGGAACGAGCGTAAAATTGGCTGGTTGAATTTCCGTGCGGGGAAATTCTTACAAATGAGGGACAAAAAGGGAGGCAGGACCAGGTAAATCTGTGTGTCCAAGCATTGTTGTAAAGATTAGTTAATTAAACTGGTCAAAAACCTGTATTTCCCTAGTCAGAAGAATGCAGAGGGAAATTTTCAAGAGTTTGTGATTGATTTAACTGATTTTCAGGAGCACCCATTCGATCCCCTGAATACAGTTGGGGAACTTTATGAAGAAACGAAATGTCCCATTTTACGCTTTTACTTAGCAACAACCAAGAAGGCTGGTTGCAGTGAGAATCAGCTTACAGCCTCCCCCAATCCCCCTAGGCCTAGTGTACCTTTGGCTGAAGGTCAGGAAACCATATATGTAGTAAATGTTAGTAGCAGCAATGTCCTGTCTGACACAAACAGTGATCATGACCCCTTTGATTAGTAATCAAAGGGGTCATCAATGATTACTCCACTGTTGACATGACAGATTTGGCTAGTGTGATTAGTGTGATGGTTTATGCCAATGCTGTAGATGTCTTAGAGAATACTGGCAGTTACCTACATGATCTGGACTGTGTTAGCCTTGATGATACCTTACAAGGTGAACTTGATGTCTCCTCAGGCATCAAGTTCACCTACTCCAACCGTATATATTTCCCATGTGCCCATAGATCAGAGTGAAAGAATGAAGAGAATAATTGTTGTTCACCATGGGCAGATCCTGAGAGAACTAAACACAGATTTTTTGGATGCGAGTGTCATGCTAGATAACGTTTTCATCCAAGTAATTCTTCCCAATTGAACTTTGGAAATGGCAGTTGATGAAGCTGGCGTGTTAAGGGATGTGCTAACTGAATTTTGGCTGGACTTTTATGAGCAATGCACTTTAGGAAATGCTTTCAAGGTGCCTTTGCTACGCCATGATTTTGGTAAGCAGCAGTGGGAAAGCATTGGCAGATTAATAGTAATGGGTTGGCGAAAAGTGAAGTACCTGCCTATAAAAATAGTGTCCCTGGGAAAGTAGTCTTGTCGACTGCTTCCTGAGATATGTCACAGAGTCAGAGAGATTGGTGTTTGAATCCTGCCGTTCAGATTTTGAAAGTGTGGATCAGGAAGAATTTAAAGAAGTAATGGATCTCCACAGCTGTCGAAGAATGCCAACCGCTGATAATATTGAACAGCTCTTGTAGGAGCTTGCCCACCAAAAGCTGGTTCAAGAACCCACCTTTGTCATAGAGCAGTGGAGCAATGTGCTAGCACCCTTTAGGTCAGAGTTAGGGTGCACTCACACTAGGCCATCTGGCCGTGGCCGTGGCCGTTTTCACACCTAACCGTGCTCAAATCCGCCAGTGTGAGTGTGGCCAGTCTGGCAAGGCCAGGCCATTTTGGCCACTTGGGAGAGGTGTGCTGCTACGATACGGGCCGCCAGGTACAGATGCTAATGAGCCGACACGCGCACACGCATGGCTACGCAACCGAAGCTGGATGACGTATAGTCCATGTGACGACCACGGACATAATAAAGGCGACGAGCCTTCTTTCCCATTAAATGGTAAACATATATCCAAATAAGCAACAGACTCAGCAAAGTGCGAACTGTGATCTCTGTGTTGTTGTCCATTGTTGTTAAAACTCTGACTGGCGGCAGACTTTATTATGGTCCATGCAGCGGATGCTTGGTGATGACGTGTTACTTACGACGTGATGACGTATGTACAAGAGCCTACCGTGGCCAGGCCACAGTTACGACGGCCACGGCCAGATGGCCTAGTGTGAGTGCGTCCTTAGAAGGCATTTCAGAAGCGTATGTAAATCTTCATGAGATTCATGAGAATCAACAATGAGAAAGGGGATTAGGTCTATCTCTTACCCCAACTACTATTAACGACCAGCAGAAGAACATAGGAAAGCATCTTAGCACTTACCTAGAGGATCTGACTCACAGCACCTGTCTCTATTCCTTCAGTTTTGCACTTGCTCTGATTTGTTTCTTGGTAAGACCATAACTTTGAGCTTCACGCATTTGCAAGGTATGCAGAGACGGCCTATCGCCCACTCATGTGGATGCTACTTGGAGTTGCCAATTGATTATGACAATTACCCGGCTTTCAGACATGAAATGAACAAAGTATTGGAGAGTGGTGTGTGGGCAATGGACATAGTTTAACTGATTCAGCTGCCATCAGCAGCCTCTTCATGTCAAGATGATTTAATGTACAGATTTTGAGATGCTGGATTATAGGTAATATGCAAATATGTAATTATATAATTTACTGATGTATTAATGAAATGTCTTGAAGTCATCCCCACCAATACATAGTTTAGCAGATTCAGCTGCCATCAGCAGCCTCTTCATGTCATGATTACTTAATTTAAAGATTTTGAGATGCTGGATTATATGTAAATAGGAAATTATATAATGTAATTTGACTTAATGTAGAGATTTTGAGATGCTGGATTATATTTAATGTATCAATATGTAATTATAAAATGAACTATTGTATTAATGTAATGTATTGAAGTTATCACCACCAGTACATCGTTTAGCACAGTGGTTCTCAACCTTTTTTGAGCAAACGCCCCCCTGACCTTACCCTGATCCTCTGGCCCTCCCCCCCATACATTTTCTTTTAAAAAATGAACAACCCCACTCACACTTGTGTTATATTGCTTAAAGGTTTCATTGCATCATTTTTCATTGATTTTGCGGTGGTCACTAATAGCAATGAATGCCCTCTGAGTCGGTTTTGTTGAAAATAAATATGAATGAATGAATATATGAGAGAGAGAGAGAGAGAGAGAGAGAGAGAGAGAGAGAGAGAGAGAGAGAGAGAGAGAGAGAGAGAGAGAGAGAGAGGCACAGCAACGACTACACAAATAGTAGATGATGACGATGACAACAGCAACGATGGAGAGAGAAGATTGAACATTCATTCACCGTGGCCCGGGCACTCCCGCCGTGCCCCGTGAACGAATGACGGGGAACTGCGGGCACCGTAACAGCAGACCGGGCAATGCGGGCACTGCAGCCCGGGAACCACGGGCACCACAGACCGTGCCCAGACCATGCCCAGAGGCCTAATTAGGCCTATATATTTTGAATTAGAATTTTTTCTGAAAATGTGTTATATTTTCTCGCTAAGTACTAACAGCGTATATTTGGGATTTATTGGGACAAGGAGTAGACGAAAAGCTGGGGCTAGGCAAGCGGTAGTCAGGCAGGCGAGGGTTCGGTAACAGGGAGGCAGGCAAGGACTTGGCGACAGGCAGTCAGGCAGGCAAGGGTTCGGCGGCAGGCAGGCAGTCCAACCCAGTCTCACGGAAATACGTGACACTGTCACGTCATTTCATCTATTCATTCGCGATCTGGGAGACGTAATTTCAATTTTTTCGTACCAAAAAGCACAAATTTCTAACAATATGACAGCTTTTGGCCACCCATTTCTACTATCACCTTTGAATCTGAGAAATTGTGACAATTCACGGATATATTTAATGCAGGTGCGCTGCTCTGTAGGCAAACCTTCATGCTTCATCCCTTCTTTTTAGAATGAGTTTGAAATTTGTGCTTTTGGCATAGAAAAATAGAAATGACGTGTCCCAGATCACGAATGAATAGATTAAATGACGTGACGTGACAGTGTCACGTATTCCATGAGACTGGGTTGGGCAGTCAGGCAGGCAAGGACTTGGCGACAGGCGGATAGTCAGACAGGCAGGGGTTCAGCGACAGGTAGGCAGGGTGACGGACGGAGAACTAGGGAAGAGGGTTATGAGGAGAACAGGGAAAATGAGATTGCAGATTGCAGAAAGTGTGCGCTTCCAAGTGCGCTGGCACCTGCCCAGGGGGCCCGGACCGACGGGACCGTGATCTCGTCCTCCAAATCGGGGAACAGGGGTGGTTGGTATCCCAGCGAGGCCATGAAAGGGAATAAGCCAGAGGATGCGTTGACTAGCATGTCGTGGGCATACTCTACCCAGGGAAGCTGAGTGTTCCAGGAGGAGGGGCTGGCGTGGGTGATACAGCGGAGCGCTGCCTCCATCTCCTGGTTGGCCAGGAGATGTTTGGCCTCAGATTGTCCATTCGACTGGGTTGGCCTCAGATTGTCCATTGGACTGGGGATGGAACCCGGAGGAGAGGCTGGGTGTGGCACCTAGAGCCACGCAGAACGCACGCCAAACTTTGGAGGTGAACTGGTGACCTCTGTTGGATAAGATGTCCGCTGGGATGCCATGCAGGCAGAACACGTGCCGAACCAGGAGGTCTGCTGCGGTCTCTCTTGAGGAGGGAAGCTTGGGGAGAGCAACGAAGTGCGCGGCCTTGGAAAAATGGTCGCTCACGGTGAGGATGGGGGTGTTGCCCTCGGACGTGGGCAGACTGGTGACGAAGTCCAGGGTGATGTGTGACCAAGGATGGCTAGGGATGGGTAGGGATCGTAGCAGACCGGAACGGGGACGGGTCGAGGTCTTATTCCGGGCGCAGGTCGCGCACGCCGCAATTAACGCACGGACGTCTGCGTCCATGGTAGACCACCAGAATCGCCGGCGGATGAAGTCCAATGTGCGGGTGATCCCCGGGTGGCAGGTGAGCCTGGAGGAATGAGCCCAGACCAGTACCCTGGGCCGAACAGCGTCCGGAACGAACAAGCGGTTGGGGGGACAAGTACCGGGGTCTGGCTGCTGCCTTTCTCACAATGACAAAGACACTGCTACATGGGAAATTGCAGCCACATAAATTCCATTCAGGTGAGTTTCTCGGCAGGCAACCAAGACCACTTCTGTTGAGAAAAATACTATGGTCAGTCAATTTATAATATTCAAAGAAATGGAAAATAAATGGCATGAAAAGCTCTTTGATTTCTCCAGTAATCCTTCCTAAATTCCTAATTGTGTGGGGATTGAACCCCCGGACGACCTGTTGCAAGTCCGACACATTAACTCGAGACTATTCCCATTAAAAAAAATCCACGGTCAATATTCAATTAAAATATGTTAAGCTTAATACTACTTACGCATTCAACAGATCTGCGATTTTGATGCCAGGTAACCTCCCTGTACTTTAATGGTTATGGTGATCCCTTAATCGCGTAATCCACGATAACGTAAGACTGGCTTGAACTAACCTGAGCAAGGAGCGGCTGAGCTGCGTTGATGGAACGGCTTTATATATAGTCAGAAGATCTAGAAAAAGAAGGCACAATTCTAGCTATGGGCTAACTTAGCCTATCGGACACGCAATCAGTGCACTTGCAAATGAGTGCCTGCAAGTATAATCGATCGTGGTGTGACATTATTCAACAATCAATCTACCGCAAATACGACCAGACAGATGTACATTGAACACATACACAACCCAGGGGGAAAAATACTATAGTTTACTACAGCATTTACTACAGTATACTATATATTACTATAGTATACTATAATATACTATAATATACTACAATATAGTGTGGGATTTACTATAGTAATTTTCCAGACATTGTAGTGTACTATGGTAAATACTATAGTAAGTTACTACACAGTGTAGATTACTATACTATACTCCAATATAGTGTGGGATTTACTATAGTAATCTTTCAGACATTGTAGTGTACTATGGTAAATACTATAGTAAGTTACCACAGTGTAGTATACTATAGATTACTATACTATACTACAATATAGTGTGGGATTTACTATAGTAATTTTTCAGACATTGTAGTGTACTATGGTAAATACTATAGTAAGTTACTACACAGTAGTATACTATAGATTACTATACTATGCTACAATATAGTGTGGGATTTACTATAGTAATTTTCCAGACATTGTAGTGTACTATGGTAAATACTATAGTAAGTTACTACACAGTAGTATACTATAGATTACTATACTATGCTACAATATAGTGTGGGATTTACTATAGTAATTTTCCAGACATTGTAGTGTACTATGGTAAATACTATAGTAAGTTACCACAGTGTAGTATACTATAGATTACTATACTATACTACAATATAGTGTGGGATTTACTAAAGTAATCTTTCAGACATTGTAGTGTACTATGGTAAATACTATAGTAAGTTACCACAGTGTAGTATACTATAGATTACTATACTATACTACAATATAGTGTGGGATTTACTAAAGTAATCTTTCAGACATTGTAGTGTACTATGGTAAATACTATAGTAAGTTACTACACAGTAGTATACTATAGATCAGTGGTTCTCAAACTTTTTACCATGAGTACCACCTTAGAAATGATTTGGCTCTCCAAGTACCACCAGAATTAAAATAAAGTAGCGTAGGCCAGTAACTACATAGAGATTACACAGAAGGCATTAATATTAATGATTTATTGTTCATATGACTGAAGCAACTAATGTAAACTCATGTATTGTATTTAAAAAACTTACAACGTGACAATACTAACAACTGATCTGCATCAAAATATAGGCCTACCCAGCAAATGGGGATATAAAATACCAGTCAGTCTAGTGACGTTTAACAAGTGTAAATTGTACTGCATCAAAACACGAATATTAAAATACTGGAGTCAAACAACATAAGCAAATTGCCTTGTATAAACCATTTACAGAGATAAATTGAACATTGAAAATTATGAAAAGTAGGCCCTACTGTGATATTTTTGAGTAATGCATTTAAATGGAATGTAGGCTACTTATAAGAAGAAGAAAAAAAATAGAATGGAAATGGATAATGACGACCCTGGGCCTATCATGCTTAGTGAGAGGGGTGGGCGTGGCTCTGTGAACAGAGTGCAGCGATGTCTGGGTCGATTGCGGTTAGCTTTAGCCTCAGACTTGGTTCAGCGTCCAACCTGCTTCTATATTTATTCTTAATGCAGGCGAGAGAAGAGAATCCTTTCTCGCATAAATAAGTGGTGGCGAATGGAATTAGAAAGCGCACGGCCTTGTCCGAAAGCGCCGGATATTCGCCTCGTCGCTGCATCCAAAAGTCCAGCAATGTCTGGCCTCTGAAAGTTGACTTCAATGTCTCGTCACAGGACAGTTCAATTAAAAGCTCCTGCTCAAGAGCCGATAGGTTCTCCTCCAGGACGTCATGAGCCTTAACAACAAACGGATTGCGCATCCATGTATTCCCCTGCACAATCGCAGGGAAATATTCAGCGAACTGTTGTCGGAGAGATTTCAGGTGCTCAGCAATGTTGTCCCTGACTTGATCAGCGAGCCTGAGGTCATTGTCAGAGAGAAACGTCTCCAGATTAGGGAACGCAGACACATCACCAGTCCGTATTTTTATCTGGAATAATTCAAGCTTTTTCAGCATCGCACTGATTTTGTCCTGGACATCAAAGGCACTGGTAGAGAGTCCCTGCAGTCCCAAATTCAGCTCATTCATTCGGGAAAAAATGTCAGACAAGTAGGCGAGCTGACTGAGCCACAAAGTGTCATCAAACACACCTGATAAGGGGAAGCTTTTGTCCTGCAAGAACACTTGGACCTCCCTGTGCAACTCAAAAAGCCTGGACAGCACCTTCCCTCTTGAGAGCCATCTCACTTCTGTATGCAACAGAAGTTGGACATGCTCGCTGCCCATCTCATCGCAGAGGACATGGAAAAAGCGAGCATGCATCGGTCTGGATTTAATGAAATTGACTGCTTTGACAGCTGTGTCTAAAACAGCCTTTAGTTCTGCGGGCATTCTCTTCACTGCAAGAGCTTCGCGGTGAATGCTGCAGTGAGTCCATTGCACATCAGGTGCCACCTCCCGGATTCGGGCCACCACTCCGCTGTGGCGACCTGTCATGGCCCTTGCACCGTCTGTGCAGACTCCGACGCACTTTTTCCAATCAAGCCCAGTCTCTTGGAAAAAGGCATTCACGAGCTGAAAGATGTGCTCAGCTGTAGTTCTCGTCTGAAGAGACTGACAGAACAGAAAATCCTCATGAGTTGCTTTTTCATATTCGTATCTGACGAACACAAGCAAATTGGCCAAATCTGCAACATCGGTGGTCTCGTCAAGTTGAATAGAAAAGTAGGGACTGTCTTTAATGCGTTCCACCAGTGTTTGTTTAACATTTTCTGACATCGCTTGTATCCTCCGTGACACTGTGTCATTAGAGAGCGGCACCAAGCTTAACTGTTTCGCAACGTTCTCCCCACACATAATGCTCGTCATCTCTTTTGCGAATGGTAAACATAGCTCTTCAGCAATCGTGTGCGGCTTACCAGCTTTTGCTATAAGAAGGCTGCCACGATAGGAAGCTTCCTGAGCTTTGGCAACGGGTGTAATGCTGTGCCTAATTGTTGATTTTGACTGCTTTAGCTCATCGCGTTTTCTGATGAAAAAGTCAACTGGCTTTTCTTTCAGTGATTGATGCTTGGTGGAAAGATGCCGAGTGAGATGTGATGGCTTCATGCATTCATTGCTGAGAACATCTCCGCACACAACGCACTGTGGTCTTGGTTCATCCTCAGCCCCAGTCCAAGTAAATCCAAGATTAATGTAATTCGAGTGGTATTTCCTTACAGTTTTGCGTCGTTTGCTATCCGGTGCTGAAACCTCACTGCGCAAATCACTGCAAGCACTATTAGCACTAGCGCTAGGATCACCTTGACTGTTGGCAACTTCATTTTGTAACACACTTCTACTCCTTATATTTCCTTGGAGCCAAGATTGCAACGAGTTTGCAGTATTTTTGCTTCCCCCACTCATCATTAAAGCAGTTATAACTATGCCGGTTTAACATGCTTCAAAGAAGAGGCTCGTAGTAACGTCTCTTTTCGGTGCGCACGCACACGAAAAACAACGGCAACATACACACAGAAAGAAATAAGGAGAAATAAAGCCTAGTTTAATTTTAATTCCATTTAGAAACCGTGTGACTTATGTGTTTAGTGTTTGTGTGGCTGGACATTCACGTTTATGTAACGATTACCGATTGCTTAAATCTTTTCGCGCATACTCCACGTACCACTAGATGGCGCTCGCGTACCACCAGTGGTACGCGTACCACAGATTGAGAACCACTGCTATAGATTACTATACTATGCTACAATATAGTGTGGGATTTACTATAGTAATTTTCCAGACATTGTAGTGTAATATGGTAAATACTATAGTAAGTCACTACAAAGTGTAGTACAGTATAGATTACTATAGTTAACTATAATATACTTTTTTTTATATATATTTTCATTATTCTGTAATTTGTCCTGAAATGAATATGTGAAACATAAGCCAAATAATTGTAATGTGTGGAGATTTTATTGTAGAAACATAAACCACACATAAATATAAAACATAATGCACAACATGCATAGGCTACAACAGCCAGAATATAATAACAATGAAAGAGTACAATTGAAGCCTTACTAACTTTAAACATTTTCTAATACAGGCATCTTGATAAGAATAATTGTCTATTCCTTTTGTGATGTATACCACCAGGTATTTCATTTCGTCTGAGTCCCATATGATTTTGAAACTTTCTTTGAGCCTTTTCGGAGGTGAGTAATTTAACGTCAAGATCTGTGTCTTCGTCACATTAATTGTATACCCTGAATAGTTTCCATATTCCTTTAGTAAGCCCATTAAAGCCGGAAAGCTTACATCTGGTTGCGTTATGTATACCAGCAGGTCGTCCGCAAATAGACCCAATTTATGTTCTGTCCCTCTTATCTCTACTCCCCTGATGTCTTGGGTGTTGTCTAATTGCTTGGGCCAAGGGCTCCATGAAGAGCGTGGGTGATAAGCAGCAGCCCTGTCGAGTCGATCGACCTAATATAAACCTATCCGATAGACTCCCATTCACCCTCACTCTTGCGGTCGGTTCCTGGTACAATGCTTTGATGCATTTAACTGAACTATCATTGAATCCTAACTTTTCTAACACAGTGAAAAGGTATGTCCAGTTTACACAGTCAAAGGCCTTTTCAGCATCTAAACTCACCAGGACCGCACTCTCTCCGCTCCTCTGCGTCTCATCCACAATATGAATAGCCTTCCTTATGTTGTCCTGTGCTTGCCTTCCTCTTATAAATCCAGTCTGACCCTCATTGACCACATCGGGCATGAATGTCCCAAACCTCTTCGACAGTATTGAGGTGTATATTTTATAATCCACATTAAGTATGGATATTGGTCTGAAACTACTGCATGGGTCTTTGTCCTTCCCTTCATTTAGGGTCGTGGTAATGTTAGCTTCCTTACATTACCTTCCGCGACATGAAATTAGTTTGTTGATCAAGTTCTTTACCACGTTTGGGTTACCGAAAGTTGTGCAGACTGATCAAGGAACTAATTTCATGTCGCGGTCCTTTAGGCAAACATTGCAGTCTCTAGGCATCACTCATTCAGTCTCTAGTGCGTATCATCCACAGTCGCAGGGGGCGCTTGAGCGTTGGCATCAGACTCTTAAGTCTGTGCTGCGCAAGTACTGTCATGATACAGGGAGGGACTGGGATGAGGGTGTCCCGTTTGAACTGTTCGCCATACGTGGAGTCAAACAGGAGTCCCTGGGGTTCAGCCCGGCTGAACTTGTGTTCGGGCATGATGTGCGGGGCCCACTGAAGGTATTAAAGGAACAGTTCTTGTGTAACTTTTCTCAGCAAACTACTGTTCAAGATCTTGTGTCACGGTGTAGGGAGCGTTTACGTCATGCTTCTGCGCTGGCTAAAGTGGCTCCTCTCAGGAGAGTATGAAGGAGCGGTTTGACCGGAAAGCGGTTGAGCGTGAGTTTGAACCGGGTGAGAGAGTTTTGGTGCTGTTACCGACGCCGGGCTCTGCTCTTACTGCCCGTTTTTCAGGCCCGTATGTCATAAAGAGCAAAGTGTCTGACACAAACTACGTCATCCACACACCTGAGCGCGGGCGTAAGGTGCGATTGTGCCACATTAACATGCTCAAATCCTATCATTCCAGAGAAGCTGTCCGGGGGGAGCAGGAAAAAACTCTGGAGACTACTGCCCCCGGCGAGACATCTACTTCCCTGGTTTGTGTGGATCCTGGTCTGACGATGGTTTGGCGGTACTGGGCAGTGATCAGCAGACTGGTAGGCTGCCTAACACAGGGTTCTTGTCTGAAATAGACACCCATCTGAACCATCTTCCTGTGGATCAGCGACAGGAGATAGTTTCTTTGTTGCGCTCCCATCTGTCCCTGTTTGGTGACGTACCATCTAGCACCAACGTATTAAAACATGACATCGATGTGGGTACTGCATCTCCCATTAAACAGCATGCATACCATTGTCCACTAGCCAAAAGGGAGCTGATGAAAAAGGAGGCTGATTATCTGTTGGAAAATGGTTTAGCTGTACCTATCTGATGGCACCTCACGGTTTTGTACCGACTATCGTAAGGTTAATGCAGTTACGGTGTCAGACTCATTTCCTTTGCCTCGCATGGAGGACTGTATCGATAGTATTGGGCCAGCCACATTTATTACAAAGCTCGATCTGCTGAAAGGGTACTGGCAGGTTCCATTAACACCCAGAGCCTCTGAGATCTCAGCATTTGTTACCCCAGACCATTTCCTGCAGTATACCGTTATGCCATTTGGGGTGAGGAATGCACCTGCCACATTTCAGCGGCTAATGAACCTGGTGCTAGGGAATGTCAGGAACTGTAGTGTTTACCTTGATGATGTTGTCGTGTACTCAAGCGATTGGGCCAGTCATGTTGCTAGCTTGACGGCAGTGTTTGAGCGGCTTGTGGAAGCGTCCTTGACCCTTAACCTAGCCAAATGCGAGTTTGGTAGAGCCGTGGTTACATACTTGGGGAAGCAGGTCGGCCACGGGCAGGTCCGCCCCGTAGACGCTAAAATCTCGGCCGTGCTGTCCTATCCGGCCCCCACGTCAAGGCGGGAACTAAGACGGTTTTTGGGTATGGCTGGTTATTACCGGTGTTAAAAAAAAAAACTTCTCGGTGGTAGTTAATCCTCTAACCAGCCTGTGTAGCACTAGGATTCCTTTTGTATGGAGTACCGAGTGTCAATATGCCTTTGAGGCAGCCAAGTCCCTTCTCTGCAGTGCACCTGTGCTGGCGGCCCCTAATTTCTTCCGTCCCTTTCAGCTGGAGGTTGATGCGAGTGCTCCAGGAGCTGGTGCTGTGCTAATACAGGGTGGGGAGGGTGACGTGTGTCATCCAGTGTGCTACTTCTCGGTCAAGTTCAAACATCATCAGCTAAACTACTCCACGATTGAAAAGGAGACCCTGGCTATGCTGCTCGCGCTTCAACACTTTGAAGTATATGTTGGTGCCAGTCCGTCTCCCGTGGTTGTATACACAGACCATAATCCTCTTGTCTTCCTGACGCAGATGTACAACCACAACCAGCGACTGATGCGTTGGGCTCTATTGGCGCAAGGTTACAACCTTGAGATTAGGCACAAGAAGGGGACCGACAATGTGGTAGCTGATGCCCTGTCCCGTGGGTAAGGAAGAAGAAAAACGTTAAAAGGGAGGAGATAATTCTGGTGGTCCTGATTCTGTGTAGTGTGCTTTAACGGGGTGGGTCGTAATTGGTTATTGGTGCTATTGGTTATTGTCTGTGTTAACGTAAGACTCATTTATACAATAAACGGTATATTGGTCGGAACCCTGCTACACTCTTCTGTTCTTTAAACGCCTGGTATTATATTCATTGTTGCTCCCCCCTTTTCCCCTGCAGTCGGTTGCACCAGCAGAAAGTAAGGTTGTTCGTAAGTTGGAGCGTAAAGTCCGTCTTAACCTAACGTTCGCCGTAGATAGTTTCAAACTAACGCCGTTCTCAATTTCAGTTGCACCACCATAACTTAAGATATAACTTTATTAGTGAGGCGTAAACCAGCCCTTACTAAACTGTTGTCGCATTTAATGACGCTTGCATAGTTTCAAGCCAATCAAGTGCAGCACACAACGTAAACAGGAAATGCTGCATTTGTCTTGGACCGGCAGCCGATGTGAGTTGAGAAAATCGTCCAGCGTTATAAGTGGAAGGAGAAATGGCTAATTTCGACTTTTAAACATCGATACTAGCCCGTGTCACTGCTTGGCCATAGTTTACATGAATGTCCAACGTTAAACTTGTAACTAAAACAATTTGATGTCTTACAATAAAGAGTAGCTCACTGTCATGCATGTGTTGTGTTGTGGTTTTTGTAGACGTAATGTAATGTATTGTTTAGAATTTTCTGTGAAGCCTGACTTGTGTTGTCTAGCAACAATCCTTAAGTGAAACAACGGAATTAACGGATTTTTTAACGGTAAGTTAAAGTTAAACGGTTGGTTTTATCTACTACCATAAACCAAGAGCTCTTTGCAAGCGCTAAAAAGGAAGAATACCAACACAAACGAAGTAGGCTAACTTTGCCGGTAAGTTTGTTATATTAATAATATAAACAATATTAAGGTGTGTGTGTGTGTTGGTTGAACTCATGTTTAAACGTAACTTTTCATAGGGTGATGGTCAAATATAGAGTTGTCGGCTAACTGACCAAGCTATCAAATAAAGGAATTTAAGGAATTTATTTATTTAATTTAAGGAATTTAGCCTACCTGAATAAATAACCCCCACCCCCTTCTACACATTACCCTATGTCTATGCCACATTAAGACAGCTTGTTGTTCAGTGTTGCATTCATAATCATTCATAATAATTCGTTTTCCATGTTTCAATAAAAGCAGACATGACAAATATGGTATGGTTTTACCTAATCATTTGAGGGCACCAGTTAATATTGTAAAATAGTAGCCTAGTTAGTTGCTGCACTTTGCCTTTTGACACTCTGCACTTTTAGGGCAGAAAACATATGCTATATAGCCTACTCTGGTGTGTTTATATAACGTGGTGGTGTTGTGTTTTTCAGGCCTGGCCATGTCCGATCGCAGACCCAGAAAGAAAAATTTCACTCATGATGAGGTCATAATTTTTATAACAAAATATAAAGAAAACAAATCTGCGCTGGAGTCTAAATCTAACACCTTCATAACCAACAAATTTAAACTACAAGTATGGGAGGAGATAACGGAGGCCGTTAATGCCAAAGGAGTTGCGCTCCGAGAGGCTAAAGATGTCAGGAAGAAGTGGACTGACTTAAAAATTCAAGCAACGGAAGACTTTCCCAAGTCGGTTTCAACTGGGGGTGGGCCAAAGGAAGACATAGGGCCATACTCTTCACTGGTCCTGGACATCCTAGGGGAAGATTCTCCCTGCCTCATTGGTGTTGAAGGAGGTGGAGTGGAGAGTGGCGTGTCAGTGAAGGAAACACCAACCCCACCTCTGGAAGACTGCCCCCCTTCACCTGGACCATCTCACCAGCCAGTACAATCACCAACACCTGAGCCTGCCATAACAGGCTCAGGCTCAGGTTCTGAGCCTCAACTGCTGCCACCTCCATCTACCGCCTAAAGCGACCCAGAGAGGGAAAAGAAGACCTTGACATTCTGAGACATGAACTCATAAGCGTCGAAATTGAAAAGGTCAAGGAAGAGATTTTAAAGATAAGAGCTGAAAAGGAAAAAATAGATCTAGAAAAATACAAGTTAAATTTGGAAATTTTAAAACTACAAGAAGAGTTGAAAGCACATGGCTACACAACTCTTGAGCTGTAATCTTTCTTTTTCTCTTTGTTATATCACTAATTGTTATCTATCTAAAACTTAAATACTGTTATCCAAATAAATATTTTTTTTGTGGGACAAAAAACGTTTTATTGTGTCTAGCTAAAATGTGTTCTTGCGAGGTACGCTCGAACAGTAGCTGCTTCAGCATGCAGGTTGTTTTCCATGCCTTGGGGAACATCCAGGTCACCATCATCATCAGCAGCAGCATTTTCCATCAGTGGTACATTCCATGCCATGGCCATGTTATGCAGCACCACACAGGCACCAGCTACAACTGCAGCTCTATCTGGTTCCATTATTATGCCTGTCAATAACCCAAAAAACAATATACATGCATGTCATTTAGAAACTAGTTTGTAAGTAACTACTTTGCACTACAGACATTTTCTAACTTTGTAATTGTTTATCAGTAGGTGGCGCTGGTGCGCTAGACCAAAGGTAGTAGTAGCTGTATGTAACATTAACTCTAAGGCTGGTTTAAGCTTGGCATCTTTTTATTTATTTTTTTTACTTAAAGCAGGTGACTGTAGTCTAGGAAATTAAATGAATGGTTTAGCCTCTGCTAATGCCAAATTGTGACCATGAGAGGCATTACCTCTATGCAGACACGCCCAGCGCTTTTTAAGAACTCCAATACACCTCTCCACCGCATTCCTGGTTTTTATGTGCGCTGAGTTGTAGCGCTCTTCGTGGTAATTGGCTGGGTTGAGGTATGGAGTCATCAGCCACGGCCTGAGAGGATAGCCCGAGTCCCCCAGGAGTCTCCCTGGATAAGTGCCTGCCTCGAATTCCCCCCAAAGCCTGGATTGCCTTAGAATATAACTGTCGTGTTTAGACCCAGGCCACTTGATCACGCAGTTTGTTATTTTGAGGTCAGCGTCACACACTATCTGGGCATTGATCGAGTGGTAGCCTTTTCTGTTGACGAATACATTTTCATGCTCCGTGGGGGTTTTGATCCTGATGTGAGTCCCATCCACACAGCCCAGCACGTCAGGGAAGCCAGCGATGTTAAAAAACTTCTGACGTGCGATGATTTGTTGGTCAGGTTGGGATGGGAAACCGACGAAGGTGTTAATGCGTCTGCATAATGACAGTGCCACAGAGCGGACTGTCCTACAAACAGTGGACTTGTGTACCTGTATTGAGTCCCCGACAAGACTTTGAAATGAACCGGTGGCAAAGTATCTGAGTGCTAGACACACTTGTAAAGATGGAGAAAGGGCCCCGTTCCTGTCCGTGTCATGTCTTAAGTCATTAGCGAGTGTGTCCGTTATCCGCATTATTTCTGTGCGACGAAATCGAAAACGCATGTACAAATCTACGTCGTCGTAGATGTCCAATGGATTTAACCGATCACGAAGAACGCGTTGTCTCCGTAAACAATATCCTTCCTCATTTTCTTCGTTTTGAAGTAACCTTTCTAACCGATCGAAATGAAAAGCCATGCCAACGGTAGCGGGCGGTTTAACGGCGGACTTTACACCTACTAAGTAGGAGGTGTAAGTTTTAGGATATAACTTAAGCCTACGTTGGACGTATGTGGTGTGGTGCAACATTGTAACAATTAGTAGCTCCTAAACTCCTCCGTAAGGCCAATTTACGGTGGAACTAAGCTAAGTGGGACCTTACGTTCTGCTGGTGCAACTGGACCCTGGACACCAACGGGGTGTCCAAATTCCTCCGGAATTTTGCCCTCCTTCATCGTATACCTTAATGATGCCATCAATATTGGGTTCAGCTCCCGCCTGAATACCTTATAGAACTCTGATGGAAATCCATCGCTACCTGCTGTCTTGCCATTTTTCAGTCTACCTATTGCTTCCTCTAATTCCTCTTCTGTTATAACTGAGGTCAGGAGGTAATTCCGTATTCTTCCTATTGATGGCAGTTCCAGTCCTTCTAAAAAATCCTTCATCCTATCTGGCTCTGCTGCTGTGGGTTGTGTGTATAACGCTTTATAGTAATCGACAAACACCCTCTCTATGTCCTCTGGTTCTCTTACTAGCTCATCAGTCGTGGGATCCCTAATTTTATGTACAGTGTTTAACTTTTGTTGCATCTTTATTCTTCTGGCTAATAATTTACTTGCCTTCGGCCCTCCCTCATAATAAGACTGCTTCACAAATCTGGCCTTCTTCTCTACTTCTGTCAATAGTATCTGATCAATCCTTCCTCTGACTTCCTTAACCCTCTTTAGCGTCTCGATGGTTTTCAGTTCTTGGTGATGTTTTTCCAGTTTTTTAAGTTGTCCGATTAAGTTTTGATAGAGCTCCAGTCTGGCTCGTTTGAGGAGAGATGTTTGTGCTATTAACTTCTCTCTTATTACATTGAAGTCCCCTGTGCAGATAAGAGTACCTTCTGCTTCCTCCGCTATGATATCAAATATAGTCTTAAAGAATTTTCTATCACTATCCGGTGGTGCATAGATATTGAGTAACGTGACCATTTGCCCTTCCATCTTCCCTTTAACCATCACATACCTCCCCTCCTTATCACATATCTCCTTAGTTAAGTCAAATTTAACAGAATTCTTGATTAGGGTGGCCACTCCTCTCCTATTGGTCTGTTTGAACGAGCTGTAGAATGTATTATCATATCCAAACCATTTTAATTTGTCATGCTCTTGTGACGACAAGTGAGTTTCTTGCAGAAATATGACCACGGTCCCCTCCTTCCTAAATTGTGCTAACACCTTGGCCCTTTTGACTGGGTTGTTCATTCCATTAACATTTAAAGACACCATTTGCAGACCCCTATCCATTGTACAGTTTCTCAGAGTGTCCTTCATCAGCTCCCCACATGTCAAAAGTCCCAAATAATAAATTAGCAGCAACCGCTAAACTCAACAAACAAAAAACAAACCAAAAGCAAAAGAACATGGTTCGGTCTCCCAAGGTAAACGAGGATTGGAAAACTATTCCTCTTCTCCCTGTTGGAGGGCAGGGGGTAAATCCATCCCTAGTGGATGGGGCCCCCCTAGTGGCGAAGACGTCCAATGTTATGGGTCTCCCAAGCTCACTAAGATTGTCCAACATTATTAAACTCCGTAACTCCCGGTCAAAACTTGTTTCGGGTCAAATTTATCAAATAGTCTGAACATTATGGGCAACAAAGCCAGATCAAATAACATTGAGGTCATCTATAAGAAGATATCCCTTGCACTCGGTCGTAGGTATATTTACCTTTGTGTTAATCGCTTGGTGTCCTTTATATATGTTATCCTACAAAATAGAATGTGCACTTGCGATTTATAATCATTTTCCTGCTCACCCATAGAAGCCTCAAGTCGGGGATGGTAAGCAATAGGTCACGCTCCCATCCCGTCCCTCATTGTTTATCCTCAGTTCGGGTCCCTCGTTGTTCGCGTACTGGGGGGATCTCCGCGCTCTCGTCTCCCGACCCTGGTCCACTTGTGTATTGCCTCGGCTCTCTGCAGCAGCGTAGGTCTTTCCTCTCTCCGAACTGGTACCTCCAATCCTCTCTGCAGTGACGTGCAGTCAGGGTAGGCAAGGTAGGCACTGCCTACCCTGACAAAATTCAAACGTAAAAATGTTTATTAAATAATTGTATTTAATAAACTTGTATTTGTACCGAGTATTCTTGTGTTTTATATATGCAATATATACGGTATTCCAATTGTTTAGACGTTACGATGACAATTGTATCAGTTACGCAACATCAAATACAAAAACCGGTAGAATAAGCAGTGCCTTTACTGTCCATTCATTTGAACGGCAACGAAAAACTAATGTGGCGCATGCGCACTTCGATCCTATATTCTTTAACATCTACGCCGAAAGGCACAACTCTGCTGTGCCTTTGTACGTAAATATGTTATGCCAGTAATCATCTACGCTACGTATCAAACATGGACCAATCGAAATCGAGATATTACTGGACATTTGCGCAGCTGACGTCATTACACCGGCTACACGTAATCCCCGCGAAACTCAAAAAGTTAAAATGACAAAAGCAACATCTACCGATATTTTAGAGCTAAGAAATTTCTCTAAACTCAACTTTACTAGCAAAAATTAGCTACTGGCAAAAGGGAGGCCTATGCCAACACTTGATGCACTCTTGCAGAAAAAGGGACCGAAAATTGTTCGCTCGTTTCAAACGGATTGTGCGCCGCGCTTGTGCATAGCCTACTGTTGTCACGTAGCCTATTAGCCTAAACAATAAATGAGGTAATCTGGCTTTCATAACTCAGTGCCTACCCACTTACTGACTTCACCGCACGTCACTGCCTCTCTGTCGCATCGCCCTGGCTGCCTCCTGTGGGTTGTTGTAGATCTTGGTTCCGTCGCCCCAGTGGAACCTCAGCGTGGCCATGGGTGATTGGAACCGGAGACCTTTTTCCTTGAGAATCCTTTTAAGACCAGCATAGTCCCGACGCTTGGCTGCAATCTCCGCAGAATAATCATGATCGAATGTCACTCGTTGCCCGGCCACCTGCACGCTCTTCTTCCACGCCGTCTTGAGGATGCTCTCTTTGTCATCAAAGCTCAGAAAGTTCACAATGATTGCTGTCGCTGGTTTGTTTTCAGCTGGTCTGGGGCTGGTGCCCTGTGTGCTCTCTGGATCTGAAGCTCCTCGCCTACAGGTACATCTAGCTCCTTGTGAATTAGCTCGTCAATGTATTTTATGGTCGAGGCCCCCTCAAGCCCTTCTTTCACTCCCCATATACGGATGTTGTTTCTTCTTGATCGTCCTTCGAGGTCTGTCAGTTTTTCCTGAAGTTTGGATTGTTGTTCAATCAAAGTCGTGATAACGTCCTGAGCCTCGGTGTTCCATTCTTCTGTCTCTCCCACACGTTCCTCTACCAATCCCATGTCTTTCCGTTGATCACGAATATCCACCTCAACACGTGCGATTCTGCCGCTCGTTTCCTCCCTGCAGCTCTCCAGGCTCCGCGTCGTCTCCCTTCTGATTTGACCCATTTCTTCTCTCAATCTTGCCATCTCGTCTCGAACTCCTTTCAGAGTATCATCCACTTATCTTGTCCAGTTTAGTTTCCATATTTTGCCTGCCAGCGTCAATTTTAACTTGCGTAACTTACGTCACTGTCAGCGTTGGCTGTTAGCACGTGGCCCTCGTTGGTTTCCTTTGGCATCGTCGTCATCTTTTTCTTACTTT
Organism: Gadus chalcogrammus; assembly: GCF_026213295.1. Taxonomy (NCBI): domain Eukaryota; kingdom Metazoa; phylum Chordata; class Actinopteri; order Gadiformes; family Gadidae; genus Gadus; species Gadus chalcogrammus. The sequence continues at coordinate 7,450,475 of NC_079412.1, read as the reverse complement.
GTGATTCGGGTTTTGGCGTATTAAGCCTTTTGTCTTTCTCTTGACCCCTTGTATTCTTATCCATGTCCTATTCAGATAATTTGAGGAGTTTTACACCGTTTTTTACTAATTTTGACCGGGAGCTCTACTTAACTGCTGCCTATCGCATCATCGCCAAACCGGAAGTCTGCATTAGTGTTTTTCTGTGTTAAAAAATCTATTAAAAATGTGTTCAGGGAATGCCTGTGTACCATTGAACATTTCAAGAAGAGTGCCAATTGTGTCTTCATAAACAAATGAAGAGTTGGCCCACAGCAGACCCCACATGTCAACTGCGTTGCTAAGATGGGTTAAGCAGTGAACATTATAAGATACATAACATTTTCCATAAAGCTCTTGTACCTCGACAACAAAACGCGTAAGACAAGAGGAAGCATGCAAAAGCTCAGCTTTTTGGATATGATCCTGGAGGAGTGTGTAGATGGAGAAGATAAGTAATAGCCAGTGATTATAATAAAACAGGGGTAAAACTGTTTTCAAAAGAATGGGGGAATAAAATAAAAGAAATGCCCTCCATTCAGATGCCTTCCAATAGTGTCTCTCGGACAATGACCTTGGACATCTTTTGACTTACTGTGGTGGGTGTATGGTGAGGAGAGAACTGTCAATCTGTTGGATTATTTTCTGTTGTAAATAGAAAACAGTTTTTTGAATCACACCAAATACTGACAAATTGTTTTGTTACACCAAGGCAAACACTATGCATATATTCTGGGACAAAATGTTTGATAATGTCGAAATTAGGAAGTAGCAGCAGTTGACTAGGTCCCTTAACCCCATTAACATCTGTGTCTGATTGTATTGCAGCAGATGCCTGATGGGTAGTCTGATCATGTGTTCTTAGTTGAGGATACTCAGTAGAGTGAGGATATACACGTGTAAACCCTTTTCCCTTTGGTTCTATTTCTCCCATATGCAGACAAAACCCACACCCATATCTGCCGTTAAATTGTTTCATGTCCTGTACCATGGCACGGGCTGGCGCATCACATATGCAGACACCTGGGGCAACTTTTGTGGTGTGTTTATGACCAGTGTTGTCATGCCAAGAAAACCCTTCTGTGAATAGTACAAGAATCTTGTAATTCCTTGACAAATGGCCTTAACAGTGTTGGCATTTCGGGTTTAGAACTAAACCAAAGGGAATGTAGAAGAGCATACTTTCCACGGATAGTAGATGGAAGTTCATTGACTGTGCAGATAATTGGCCAAATTGAGTAATTGGATGATTTAAAAACTGAAGCCACATCAATATTAAATGAAAGTGAAATGTTGTCAAGGGTATCAACAAAGGTTTTAAGTTTTGAGGTGTACATACTTCCACTGTAAATGTGCCCATGCCCATATTTGTTTTGTTGTCGTTTAAGAACTTGTACAAAGTAGTGTTTTGGAAGAGCTCCTTCAGTTGTTGCCGTAAGGGCATTACGAGAAAATAATACCCTTCATTTTTGTTTACCGTATTTTCCGGACTATAAGTCGCGGTTTTTTTGTAGTTTGGCTTGCCCTGCGACTTATATTTCGAAGCGACTTATATGCCAAAATTGTGCGTACTTAATCTTCGGCCGCAAGATGGCACCGTCATTCATTAGGCCTACAACTGAACGCTGCAAGCCTACTGCACCACCGAATAAATTATATTCTCGTCGTCATCGTCCTCAATGTCCTCCGGTTCAACCAAAGCTACCCCAGCCTTAGCTGCAATGTTGTGCAACATAGCTGTCACACATATCACAGCGCATGACTTGGCCGGCGAAAACTGGAGCCCTCCGCTGGACTTGTGAAGGCATCTAAAGCGCAACTTCCACCTCCCGATCGTGCGCTCAGATTTAGGACCGCGGCGCATACGCGTCCGGTGGAATCCCGGTGTCACTGAATTCGGTATACTCTCAGAACTACGAGTGGGACCGACACACCTATATTGCTATTGCAATTTTATTCAGTCTCTCCAGACTAAACGTTTTTGTTTAAATGTTTAAAAATAAATGCGACTTATACACCGATGCGACGTATATATGTTTTTTTCCTCGTCATGGAGCATTTTTGGACTGATGCGACTAATTCTCGGGAGCGACGTATAGTCCGGAAAATACGGTACTCTTTCAACATTTCCGTCACTGCAGCAAGGGGTAAACAACTTATCTATATATTGCGAGCAAATTTTACAGTAATTTAAAGTGAATTTCGAATTGTTTTGCCAAATTAAAGAAAAATGTGTCAAAGTAGTATTTACTTGTGGGGGCACATCCAGGTGCTACAATATTTAAAAGATCCAACTAATCTTTTAATCCACTGCCACTAATGCTGTGCTTCAAGATGAAGGCCAGAATTAGGCACAGTATCTGTCCACGGTTAATTGATGCACCAGAGTAGATGGGTTGCTCTTGGATTTCAGGATCGTTGAAGATGTTCTGTGCAAAGAGATGCAGACAGAAACAATGCATTGCATTTCGTAACTCGTGATTTTATTGTCGTTAACACTGCTCATCGTCATCCATTTCAGCGGATTCTGTTTCATTTGTTCCATCCTCTGGTGTCAAGTCGGGCTGTGTTAAATTGAAAATGAGTGTCAAAGTTCTGTGCATGTTCAGACCCAGACCCACAGTTCTCGAGTTATTACGATAAGTGGTCGAGTCGTAAAAAAAAGCCAGGGGGGATGGTGGATATTAACTTTTAGGGACAGATCATTTGTGATGATGACAGCATATGGTGGGAGACCCACGGTGTGATAATAATAATAATAATGATGATATTATTATATATATTTGGGGATAAAATAAGAGAGATGTCTACTGTCATGTCATCGCTCTCATTTTATCCCCAAAAACGCAGCTGATCGGACGCATCACACGATTCGGAGGCATACATCACATTTAAGGATATTAAAAACTGATTCTTATTCTTCAAAAAATCATTGGGCAGAGAAGGGAGACTGGCGTTAAACACGGGTTGGAATGAAGGGGAGAAAAGGGGACAGAGTTGCCTGCGGAAGCGATGTCTGAGATGCAGAGACAGGTTCACGCTATCAGTGTCTGTCTCGTACGGTGTGGAATTGAGCTTGTGAAGGCACTATTGCGCAAGTACGCTTGCGTGCTTGCGCAATGGCATACTGCCCGAGAAGGCAGTATTGCTGTCAAATCTGTCCCTGGGAAAAGTATATCAGTATACGGTATTCATGATGTTAGCGGTGTTGAGGACACACCGGAAACAGTTATTTATATTTATTTTTTCCAGTAATAAAAAAAAAATCTGTAGAAATTAATAATATAATTATAATTAAGAAAATATTTTTTTTATATAATAGATAGATATAATAATAGATAGGCCACCTAATAAACCGTTGGAACACACAAGACCGGTAACCATAGCAACGCCAGTAAATAAACCCTGCGAAGCCCAATCCCTACTAGAGCTCCCCGCTCTACCTCCATCCGGAGGCGCACAGAGCTTTTGGCCGTGATATTATATTTAAGCAATAGATCACGACAGGCTGTGGTATGTGCTCATTATACCACTGTTAAGGGGCGTTGTCCGGCCCGACGCGCAGCGGAGGGCCGGCGACCCCCTTCAAAATGCACGACGGTCGCTATGCAACACACTTTAGCGTCCCTCCGAGAGAAGGCTCGGCTAGAGCGGTTCGCCGGCAATTTATCCTATGGAGCAGTTCACTCGCCGTGTGCCCTAAGCTTTCGTTAGTCTCTCCATCGCCTTGCTCACTCCCGGAAGTAACAACATTTACACCCTCTCCATCATCCAACATATGTTTTACTTTGTAACTGTTTCTACTTCCAGGCGCGGAGTGATATAAGATGCTGTCACCGAGAAATGTCGCGCTGCCAGACGCTGTCACTGAGTGTGAGAGGAGAGTTGACGGAGAAGATGGCGGTTGACCTATAGTTTCAAAGTTATACCGTTTATACTCGGTAATACCGGTGTTAACACAAGTGTATTACTCGTGTGAAATGTCCACACCGCGGCAACCCTACGTTGCGCCGAATTGAAAAAGGAAACCGCTATAATGAACGGTAATATTTCCACATTAATTGATAAAATAACAGCTGATGATTTTGATCATTTTCATTCCAAAGGGGGATGCCCATCCCCCCCTCAACTCGAGTGCTGATTTACGATAGGCTATAGTGTATTATACACAATATGTATATTTCTAATTTTAGTAAAGGATTGGACACACAATTTAACATTACTTATAAAGTAGGGCTACTCAATCCTCAATGCAGAATTCTGTCATAAATTCTTATATGCCACTCTCGTTTCTCCCCGATTTCAACTAGGTGTGTTGCGTTGTGTGTGTACAACTTGCTCAACATGGTCTGGTGGATCATCACAGGGGAATTTCCGCTTCATCTGAAGAGTCAATCTGGAAAAGCCAAATTTACCAATGAGGATTAGGATACCCACACCACAGCAATAGAAACGTACCTGTTTGCTGGCAGCTTGAACTTAAATTACAATTGTACAGTTATATATTTCTACCATCCATTTCCTCATAATTAACTTTGTTGTTTAGTGTGTACACACCATAGACTGTGTATTCATTTGATCATCATGGTCTCGTCATCAGAGAATTCAGCTTCAAATGAAGGCCTTGAATCAATCTGGAAGCCAGTGGACAAATAGAGGTTAGCCTAGCTGTAGGGAATTCTTTGACAAAGTGCGCATGGAGGCGCTCTTATTCCAGTTTTTCTTACCTCCTCGGTGTCGAACTTGCTGGCCGTTCCTCTGTTCTCAATTGACTTCTGTACAATCTTGTAGTTTTTGGCACAGGTATAGAAAATCGGACAAATATCGTTTATAATTTCCTGACATTTTGCATTCAGACGACTGTCAGTGCAGACAAATTTAAACTGAAAACACCAACTGAACAACTGAAAAAGATAAGTGTAAACCCGCGAGCGTCTCACGCGCTGCGAATGCGGTTGTAAACATATGCTACGCATTCGCAGCGTGTGAGACGTCCGTTGAATATTTGACAGTCGAGTCGTGAGTTTTAGTCGTGAGTTTGCTACGGAAAAAATAAAGAAAATGGCAAAATATGCACTATTTGACTTTCCGGATGAAGGGGCTTGTGGACATAGGCGAAATATCATGGGTGGGTAGGGAGAGTAAATTTAAAAGATCCTTTTGTAATGTATAAAGTTAATTGGCCAAACAAGGGAAGGATTGTGTCATGTCCAGGACGGATTATATCAGTCAGTGGTAAGTACACAAGTTTTTTTCTCCTTTGACTATGTTTTATATAAAATATGTGCATAACTACATACATATGGTAATATTTCAAATATCACGGTAAACGTTTTCGCTTCAAAAACGTTGTTAATTGTTAAGCTCGCAACGGTAAGGCACGATAAGGCCCCCTAGCTCGCGGCCTATAATGTGAGGCGCGGGAAGTGTGGGGGAAGTCGATATTCTGACGACGACGAATCGCTGGTAGGTAACTAAAGTTTTATTACAGAAATGTCATCTATAGGCCTTGTGGATGAGTTAAATTAAAATCGTTGAAAAACTAAACTTCATTATGATTTAAAGGATCCTCAGTTAAGTCAATGTAAGAAGAAGAAGAGAAAAAAACACAGGTCTTAACGTCTTAATGGAACTGGAAAAGCAAGGTATTGGTGCAGTGATGTACAAATATTCACCGTATGGAAGTGCTTCTTAACATCAGTGAATTATTGTTATGTGATGTAGCCTAATGTTGTCTGTCATATTGTACACCATGGGGTCGCCAACTGGCCTGCTTTGCCTGGCCTGTCAGATCATTTTGACTTTTTGCTTTCTGTCAACTTATTAAGCATATTAACAAGATAAGATTTGAGTATTCATCTCCTGTTCCGCCTGCATTGTCTACTCGCTCAGGCTCATCCCCCCTGCTGATCTCTGTTGTACAGTCTTGATGTAGGTAACCCTTAACTCTATGTACATCTTCTGTTTGTCATAGGATCATGTCAGCTGAACTCAATAATGAAACCAGGAATGAAGTAAGATCCACTGATGCAATAAACTGTCTGCACTTAATGTTCTACCTACAATTAAAGTTTTTATTTCCTAACTCTATAGTATAGGGATAGATACAGCAATATATTCCTGTAATCTATCAGCCGTAAGCTTTGTACCCTCTAACTGGCTTCTGTAGGTATTTGCCCAGGTGTATGTGAGTCAGTTTTGTTTTTTTAATGGAATTTTTATTTTCAGTGCCATCACCCATCTTGTGAGCTGTTGAGGGAGAACAACCACAGGCTGCAGAGGGAAAATGATTCTCTCAAGGCAAAAATAGCAACATTGAAATGTAATGCCATTGTTGAAAACTTTGTTTTTTTTTACACAAGGGTTTTCTGTTTTACATGTTAGCTAAAAGGCTATTATAAATCCTTTGCTCAGTGCTGCCAGACGTTTTGCAGAAGATGGAGGAGTTTCTCCGCTCAGCACCAAGACCAATGACAACACCAATACCAACACCAACACCAAGACCAAGACCAGAACCAACACTATCACCAGCACCAAAAGCAGTTCCAGCACCAGCAACAGAAGACCCATCACCAGCTCCAGGTCCATCATCAGCATCAGCAACAGAGGCCCTGGCCACTCTGTAAGAATCTGTTTGACTTTATTTGTATAGGTTAAGTTACTTAGTTTCAGTTGCACTGTTTTTCTAAATGCATCAGCCGTACACTCGGTTAAGGCCTAAAAAAAAAAAAAGTTTGGTTCCTGTTGGTTGTCAGTTGAGGTCATGGGTAGGTAGGGAATTTATTCTATTTTTTTATTTTATTTTTTTCCAGCGGCAGCGAATGATAGGTAGGTGCTTTTCATTTAAAAACGAGAAAATTCGCTCATCCTTGTACAGAATGAAGAGGTGCTGTACCAAAACGTAATTATAGTTTGCATTAAAAAACTAATAATAATCGTTTTTTTTTTGTTTTTTTTATATAGCTCATAAAATAATTTGGGTCGCACATAAAATAATTTGGGTCGCACATTAATTGACAGGGTCGGTCGGAAACCGGAACCAAACCAAAACATTTTTTAGGCCTAATCTAAATGCATATATATATCATTGAGGTAAACGCTAGTCTATGGAGTCAGAACAGTCTCATTATTAATGAATGCACAGAGAAGGATTCACAAATGTATTTTGTGATTTATATATAAATTACTCTCTTCTCACAAATACATTTCAATGCACACACAAATGGATATCGGCATGTATAAATGTAAAATAAATCCATAAACAAATAAGTTTCACAAACATATTTCTGATCCACACACAAATATGTCTTGTTTTAAATAAAGGGAATATAAATCCATAATATATTAATTTAAAAAAGATTTGCAATTTTCATCAAAATGTATTTGGATGTTGTTACATTTATGTACAAACTGTTAAACTTGAATTTACAAGACGCTTTTCATTTGTGAGCTTCTTTGCATTTGTGTGTGAAACTGTCTGCATTTATGTGTGGATTTTTGAGACTCTCCTGACGTCGCTAGATTCACAAATGCATTTTTTTCAACAAGGAAGTCTCTGTAGCCAATCAGATGCCTCCCTCGTTTTCAGTCAACCACATGACTGCTGTGACTGGGTTTTTACGTCGGTGCCGTTTACTACTTTAACGGCACCGATAATCCCAAAACCCAGTCAAAATTAGATGGAAAAAGTGTCGTGACGCAGCATTTACTTCTTCACCACCTAGAGATTGTTAGTGTACGATCATTCAAAAAAACATGTCTTTTCCGATAGAGTAGACATTTGACAGAGAACCGGGAGGCTCGGAGGCTGGACTCAGAGGTCGTAACTGCAGCCATGTGATTGGCTGAAAACGAGGGAGGCATCTGATTGGCTACAGAGAGTTCCTTGTTGAAAAAAATGCATTTGTGAATCTAGCGACGTCAGGAGAGTCTCAAAAATCCACACATAAATGCAGACAGTTTCACACACAAATGCAAACAAGCTCACAAATGAAAAGCGTCTTGTAAATTCAAGTTTAACAGTTTGTACATAAATGTAACAACATCCAAATACATTTTGATGAAATTGCAAATCTTTTTTAAATTAATATATTTATGGATTTATATTACCTTTATTTAAAACAAGACATATTTGTGTGTGGATCAGAAATATGTTTGTGAAACTTATTTTTGTTTATGGATTTATTTTACATTTATACATGCCGATATCCATTTGTGTGTGCATTGAAATGTATTTGTGAGAAGAGAGTAATTTATATATAAATCACAAAATACATTTGTGAATCCTTCTCTGTGCATTCATTAATAATGACTGTTCTGACTCCATACTAGTCTGCTGTATGTTGAAGTAGATTTGTGGTAATGTTATCTACTTGCATTAAAGGGGTAGTTCGGAATTTTGGACAAAGGGCCTGATTCCGAAGTGAGCATTGGTATTCTATATCACTGGAGACAGTTTTCAACACATTTCATTCCTTTAAATCCAAAAACAACATATGTGTAATCCAGGGCATATAAAGACCGGGACCAGAAAATAATTATTTTCTCTCCATTGACACCCATTCATATTTTTCGATCTCATAGGTCCCATGAGCCCTACCGGAAGGGGCGTGACTTCGCCACTCTATAGCGCTTCTGTCCCACGCTTCTCTGTTTACGTTCTTCTGTCGTGATTCGGTTACAAACCTAACCAGCGCATAGTAGAATTCCGCTTCTGCTGAGAAAGTAGTCCCTCGATGATTCATGCGATGCAAGGTTAGTTTTATTTCTAACATTATTCAATCAACACAGACCATTAAATCGATAGTCTGGCGTTATAATTGATGTACCTCGGGTGTACTGTGGAGTGGGTAAGACTGTTTTTAATAGCAGGCTAGTATTGCCCGTTGACGTGCGCTAGCCTAGCACGAGCGAACTCTGCAACTAGAAGGACTGAATGAAATGTGTTGAAAACTGTCTCCAGTGATATAGAATACCAATGCTCACTTCGGAATCAGGCCCTATGTCCAAAATTCCGAACTACCCCTTTAAAGGTCATTCCAAAAGGACTTGTGGAGCGCTGCACCTTCCAAAGCCCCCAGAAGTTCATAAATTATCTCCTACATGGGATGTATAGCAGAGAATATATGGCAGGATATATGGCAGGCCATTCAGTGACTGGACATTCATCCAGCAGCTGCACAGAAGGGAAACCTGGCCTAGCCAAACAGGACCTTGTTGAAATAACAGGTAGGCATATAGAAATGAGAAAAGATGTTGGTTGAGTGATACCCTCATTCTCATGCTCATCTTTCGTGTATGTGTTTTTGTGTGTGTGTCGGGTGTGTGTGTGTGTGTGTGTGTGTATTCGAGCAAGGTACGTTTTATTACTCTGTTTTCTGGGAATAATTGACGCAAGCAGAAACCAGAAAACAAAGCCGTTTTTTTTCGTTTTTTCGTTTTGACAATGAAAACGAAAATCTAAATTTCCAGTTCGTTTATTCGTTTTTCGTTCTTACTAGCGAAACGAATATCTGGTTTACCGCAGGTGGGCGGGTCCTCTTATTGGCTAGCGTGCTCATTGCCCTGTTGCTCTCATAATAAAAGTTTCTTCCGTTTGATATGTCGACAAAAATATTTCTGTATTATAGAAATAGCAGACACAGAGGCACACCACCCACGTCAAGACCTGCCACGGTTCCAATCACAATAATAGTATTCATATCATTTTGAAAATGAGACTTCTTAAGTTTGATGACTAGTCCGTTGATGTTTAGCCACAGTTAATACATGCAGAGTAGACCTGAGGGGCTTTACTCCGAATCATTGTCCGGCGCTGAACAATGCGCTCTGTGCGCGTTCACATCAAAGGAGCTGCGATCGCGGGCTGCTGATTTCCTCACAGCCTGAGATCTATGAGGAATACAAGTGATTACAACACATTTCTGACAGCTGAACATTGCGCAGGGCTCTCCGTGAGATGAGACGCACGCAATTCAACCCATGCACACGCTCACACGCCACACAACTTGCGCCGCTATTTAACAGTGGAAGGGTATGAATCAAATGCATCCGGGTGAAATTTCAAAATTGTCCGGGATTTTATTAAAGCCTCAATACATGTTCACATTTAATTTGCGTTGTGTTCCTCTGGGTCTGTCACAAACTAGTTTGGCTACGCCTTCCCCTACTCAGTTCTGTTCGCTTTGCATTGGTGGAAGTGAGTAGGGGGAGTGGTTAAGTAAAGCCTTCCAATGAGTTACCGTCATGTTTTGTATAATTTTTTTTACCATTATTGTTTTATAGGGACAAACATTAACACACTTCTCCTGCAGGGGATTGTTAAAGTTCTATCTATGTAACAGAAGGAAACACTTACTCATACTCCATCAAATATTCATACTCATACTTTGCACACTTTACCACAGCATTGGCCTACTGAATGCCACAGATATATGTTTAAGCATTGGACTGAATGCCACATAAATAAATTATAGGTTTTGCACGTTTGCAATGTTTAAAAGTTCAGGGAAAAGTATATATATGCCTCTACTGGTGTTGCTTAGGCCAATATCCTTTTGAGGCAGTGTCGTTTCTGAATATTAGTGTTAAGGGCCAATAATGCCAACTATCATACATTCACCATGTCTGTGGACAAATTTGTATGCAGTCACATATTAATATCCACATATTCTCCACAGCTCAGTCTAAACTGGTTTAGACCTCCCAGTCTAAACCAACTGCAATTTTTCCCCTGGGTTTTCCTGGGAGTTTTTACTCAGTTTTTACTCTGCCTTGCCTAAACCGCTTGGACTGTAATTCATATTCATGCTACTAGTTTGATCATTGACTGACTACATCAATAGTTGCATAGAGGAGATTCTTATAGAGGTCTTATAGTCAAACGGTATAGGGTATATACAAATTTGATGTGTTTAGGCCAGTTATGAGATCTAGTTAACATCATTAAAAGTAATTTCCAAACAGTGGGATAGGAATCAGGTTAACAAAACATCTAAGAACATCTAAGCTGTCTAACACATTACCAACGCAACATTGAAACATCATAAAAAATCACAAAAAAAACAGCTGGAATACAAAGAGTTTGCTTTGTATTCCAGCTGGCCTGTTATGAGCAAATGTCTATACGCTACTATAGATCCATTCCAAAACATTCCAAAACAAGTAGGGACAACGCATAATGCATCCAGGAATGAGTGAAGCTTGCCTGCTGACACGTTAAAATGACAACTGCCATGAGCAAAGAGCAAAACCATTTGTACATAGTGTAGGCTACAGTAGCCTATTCGATATTGAATGAAGTAGGTTACTTTACACTCCCTGTCACTGTACAGAGTAGACGATATGATTTGCTTGTACCTTGTACCTTAAAAAACTCACTGTAGCCCAGGGGCGGCGCCAAGCGGTTGCTTGCCGTTGCTATAGCAACCCCAAGCAATTGCTCAGAAACCCCAGAGCAACCCCTGATTTTTTGACAAACTCAACAAACATATTTGAAATAATGCCATTTTCCGTAAAATGGTATTAAATAAGTTCAACTAAACCTATGGCCGAATGCGGTACCCGTCACCATACCGACCAATCCTGTCATATGAATCACCAGATTAAGTGCATAAGTGAGTAGCGTCAAAATTTCAGGGCCGTGACTGTCGTTCAAATCCAGTTCCCGAGCGTTGGGCATGCGCACACTCTGTAAGTGACATGAACAGATTAAAAAAAAACATACGCACAATTAACACAAACTATCCCAAGCAATATGTACAATATTAATTAATTATTATTTAATGTACATGAAACAATAATTTCATTAATAGCATAGTCTTACGAAAAATAAATAACATTTCAAATATGCGGACATCTCGCGGCGAGATTATCAGTCAGAGATGTTCGTTGCCGGCTCGTTGGCGCTTAAAAAAATATGGACAAGTTTTTACTATTTCGAAAGAAATCAAGTTCAAACACGACTCGCGATGGCGAGGCTGAGGATGGGCTCGTTAATAGCCAGACTTGTGTTGGACTTGGTAGTTGTTCGGAGGGGGGTTATGCTGAGGTCAAGAAACGGAAGAAAATATTGTAGCCTACACAGTTCTGAATTAGCAATACAATGTTATCACATGGTTGCTAGCAATGTTGGTGTGTTAAACCGTATGGATAAAGTGGAATATTGCAAGAAGTCCTGTGATCAAGACATCGATTTAAGGTAGGCCGTTTGGTTATTAAGTTTGCCCGTCGCAGCATATTGACTTGGGGCCCATGTGATTTGTTTTGAAGTAGAACTAGATTATAGGTTTGGCTCATGCCAAAGGATGGGTTTATCGTAGCCTGGTATGATCCGCCCTTAATAGAAGTATTATGAAGTATAATAGTATCAACAATAATAGCAACTATTGTATTAATGTTCCACATAGGCTTACATTTGAGACGTATCGCGCAACTAATGTGAATGCTTTGGAATGTACCGTGGCGACGGTGGGTCTGAGATGTGCAATTCACCACTATTGACAGGACAGCTAACCTTGTAGTTGGGGGACTGCTGACGGGCTGTTGATTGAGAGAACTATGTTGTTTGTTATCGTGTGGCCGCAGTGCCACCTGGACTAGCAGTGAATGTGTACATGCCGCTGGGCTATTTTCATGTTGGCCTTCTTAAAGATCTTCCTCTATATTGTTCTATGTCTTTACGTCTTTATGTCTGTGCGTGTGTGAGGGAGAGGGAGAAAGATAGCGCACGTTGAACTGTCAAATGATACGATCACACTCAATCACAGTGGTGCGATTAGTCTGTGTTGTTACTGTACTGTAAACTTGCCTCGTACGGGACCGCAACCACCCCAACCCGTGCCGAAAATGTCTTCCCGGCCGTGTCTCTGCCAAATTCAGGTGTTTTGATCAAGGTTTTTTTTTTTGACCAGCAACCTCTTGAATTCATACAGCAACTGTTAAGCAACTGCAACAAATTATTTCTGGCGCCGCCACTGCTGTAGCCTATATTCATAGGCACACCCAGCCTCGCATTCAATATAACACGCATTCGCATTCTGTAAACACCATCAGTAAATAATAATATGAAAACAATATAAAATATCTTTCAACAAGAAAAAATAATTAGTTTACTGTAAATGGATAAAGGTCAACAAATGCGCAATTTTCAGCTGTCAGAAATGTGTTGTGATCACTTGTATTCCTCATAGCTCTCAGGCTGTGAGGAAATCAGCAGCCCGCGATCGCAGGTCCTTTGATGTGAACGCGCACAGAGCGCAGAGCCGGACAATGATGTCATAGTAAAGCCCTCAGGTCTACTCTGTGTCTAAACATCAACTGCACTGAAGTCATCATAACTTCAGAAGTTCTCATTTTCAAATGATAATGAATACTATTATTGTTATTTGAAGCCGTGTCAGTCTTGACTGTGAGTGGTGTGGTCCTCTGTGTTTGCTAGTGTCTATAATACGGTAATATTTTTGTCGACATTATCAAACTGAAGAACTCTTATGTTGAAGAGCAAAGGGCAACGAAGCACACTAGCCAATAAGAGGACCCGCCCACCGGCGGAAACCAGATATTGAGTGGTAAATCCGTTTTGTTAAGAAGAACCAAAAAACGAATAAACGAACAGAAATCTTGATTTTCGTTTTTTTGGACAAAACGAAAAAACGGCTGGTTTCTGGTTTCTGCTTATGTCAATTATTCCCAAAAAACAGAGTAATAAAACGTACCTTGCTCGTATTCCCACAGATGCTGCAAAGTTGAAGTTCACCTACGTAACTGATACGAACACAAAAGCATTTATACGACAAAAGTTGAACAATGCTGCCAAATTTCAGAAACAATAAATTATCAACTGTTAAAGAAAGTTAAACTTTTGTTCTATTTTTTTTGTATTTTAGCAGTCTGTAGAAAACACTGTTAATGGTGGTTGTAAGCCTAATTTATGTGCAGTGAATTATTGTTATAGCACTATGGTCAGGGCCGTTGCTACAATTCCTGGGCCCCTAGACAAGATTTACTGATGGGCCCCCCTGCGCTGGATTGTTGACGGGGGGGGGGGGGGGTGGAAAGAGCAATTGTTGACGAGGGAGCAATTGCTGACGAGGGGGGGGTGGGGGGGGGGGACGCTATGGTAGTACTATGGGCTGGTAGTAAAATAAAAAAATATTATTATTATTATTATTTTTTTTTTTTGTGGGCCCCCCCTGGGCTGTGGGCCCCTAGAATCGTCATCACCTTTCACCCCTTATCGACGGCCCTGACTATGGTTAAAAATGGCAACAACAAAAAGTGATACAGTTGAAAATATCCATTAGGTAAAGTACAATGACATAGTTAAAAGAACAACAAAATACTGCATACTGCAGTTATTGTAATATAGTAGTATATATAGTAGGGATTTCCCGATCCGATATTTGGATCGGATCGGCCGCCGATATTAGCAAAAAAAAATGCATATCAATATCGGATCGGCCTGCACGGGAAAATCCCGATCCGGACTCCCGATCCAGTTTGTTTTCAAAACTCCGGTCCGTGTTTTCGCACCAATGTAGGTAATCCATTCCAGTTCTTTTCAGCTTTTCCCCCCAAATCCGGTCCGCGTTGTTCAGCACACCTATCTAGCACACCTACCTAGCGCACACTGTGTGTGTGGTAATTTGACTATTTTCTACTCAGGTTTTGTGTGTGTTGCTTTTATATATAATGTTATATTGTTTACAATATTGTTTACACTCTTGTTGTTCAAGAACAGAGCACTGATGCCAATTCAGTGTGTTTGTGGTAATTTGACTATTTATTATTTTGTCTATTTTGTGTTTATTTAACCCTGAATAAACAGGGCAGCTTCTCATTACCAACTATTGAGGATTATTCAAACTAACCTAATTAAGTTGGCTAGTTGTTCTTAAGAGTAAAACCCTTTTCAACATGAGAGGTACAACAAAATAAGTAAATATCTTTAATCTTTAATACATGCTTGGATTGGCCGGTATCGGTATCGGCCGATGCTAAAAGCTACAATATCGGTATCGGATCGGAAGTGCAAAAAGCTGGATCGGGACATCCCTAATATATAGTACTATGGTATCGTAATTGTAGTATTCTATAGCAAAATAAAAGTATAATAAAAGTTCTGTAATTTACTTCAGTAGATTGTAGTTTATGTAGTAAACCGTAGTAGTATATAATGTAGTATACTGTAGCAATAAAACTGCAGTTTTCTGTAGTATACTATAGTTTACTGTAGTAGTATATATGTGGTATACTGTAGTAATAAAACTGCAGTTTTCTGTAGTATACTATAGTTTACTGTAGTAAAACTATAGTAAGGTTCAAAAACACTACAATATTTACTATAGTATATATAGGGTATACTATAGTTTATTTACTATAGTAAACTATAGAATTTTCTGTAGTATACTATAGTTTACTGTAGTAAAACTACTATGGTAAGGTTAAAAAACACTACAATATTTACTATAGTATATAGGGTATACTATAGTTTATTTACTATAGTAAACTATAGAATTTTTTCATGTGGGAAAGCACACCGTCCAACCGGCGGATGCTGACAGAGAGCCCACAATAAGCCAAACATCACCACGGTGGGTGTGCTCTCTCTCTCACTCTCGCACGCCCGTACACAATCACTCCAACTTATCCAACTCCAAGGCTAGGCTGCTTCACTAAGACCACAACTAACTACAAGGCCTTCATAACCAAGCAGTATGCCGAAGCAGGAAAGGACACACGCACAATCGCACACACTCATCTTATGCAAAACAATCCGTTTTTGTCATCAACATTCAGTCACTGCAAAGATTTAAAGACAAGCCTCTTACAATAAGTTAGAATGGAACCAAAGTATGTGATTGATACAGTCTGGTTTAGCTTTCGCTTGCTATCCGTTTTTTGTATGACTTCTCAACTCTTTCTTGTGTTAGGCGCACATGGCTAAAGTGCACAGGATTGGCTGGCTCCGCAAGGCAAATAATAGAACATATTTAACTATCTTTCTATCAGTCTATCTATCTATCAACGCATGTGTCTAGTTTTAATGTGATTTATTTTGTGTATGTCCAGTCAGACTTGTTGTCTACCTTGTTCTGTGTGGTCTTGTAGGCTATACTGTGTGAGCCGAATCACCTAAATGAATTACCGACTATTTGTGTAGTTTGGTATTAATAAAGACTTGACTAGGCTATCTTTCTATCTAGGCTATTAGTCAACAATTATTCGGCGAAGTGAATAGTTGGGAATAGCCGCCGAGACCGAAGGTTTATTTGTTATTAGCGGATATTTTGCGATGAAAACAATAGAGTTTGAGATGTCAATCACGAGATAGCGAACCAATCAAATTGCGCCATCTTAGGAGGTTCACGTGTAGCATATACTAATTATACATAATATCTATGTATTTATATATGTATCTGTATAATCCGCTGAACACTCTTACTAGTCTCTACTCTCAAGGGTTTCAATCGCTTCAATGCGGCTTTGGTCAGCAAATTGCACAAATTCGTTGGAAAATAAACCCTGCAACACGGCCTTTAATAGGTCCATGGTAAATTCGCCCCCCGGTCGATTTGCAGGTCACGTGGGAGACGTTTCCTTTCTCTTTGCTGCCAGTGTTGCCAGATTGGGCCAGATTCCCGGCCCAATATGGCAACCATGTCTGAAGCGCGCTGCATCCAAGCGTTGCCAGTTTGAGCCGGAAATCTGGCCCAATCTGGCAACATTGATTGCAGCGTGAAGTGGCATCCCCCAGACAGCTGAGTGCTCTGCTGGACAGTAGGAGACGAGTTCAGCCTGGCTGACGGAGATCGAACATGGGAGTAGAGATCGAGACCATCACCCCCGGCGACGGTAGAGTCGCTCTTCCAATGCAGATCATGTCTTGGTTCATTTGCACGTTCGTTGATTTTTGCTGCAGAAACCCGTCGTGCTCGATCCCCGTGATCTCAAACTCTTTATCTCCACAGGAAGGACTTTCCCGAAGAAAGGACAGACGTGTGTTGTGCATTATGTTGGTGAGTGTCATGAGCAGTGGGCTGTAGGCCTTACGATCAATAATACCGATAGTATTGATAAATTATTCTGCTACCCAAGACCTAACTTCTCCAAGACAAATTAAGGATTGCCATGGGTTTAAATTTCACATTTTCTTTCGTATTATTCTATTCTATATATATTCCTAACAGTGAATCAACGGCTGCAATAGGCAAGATAAAAAAATACTAATTATTCCCTACCGGAGGTCTAAAGCCAGAGTAGTGTGACACTTATGGGCTCATGGATTTGGGAAATGCCATCTGATTGATTAAGCAACGATCTGAGGTTCACTGTGGAGCACATCCAGAAGACAGGACCACAGACACCAGGTTAACTCCTGTCTGGTTCTCTTTTCTCTTTTGCCTTAGTTGAGGAGATTGGTGGCTTAGGTATATGGGATTTTAGTCTGAGCGGAGGTTATATAGTATTATCAATTAAAGCTCGATGTGAACCATTAATCTAATTGTAGCCTAGGATAAGTAGAGGACGGCCATCAACTGTAATGCAAGCCCATCGGTTTACCATTATGTAACTTGAAATAATCCAAGGATTTCCTTCGGTGCAGATCTGATTCAATCATTCTTGTTATATCTCTTCTAAAGGAGATCAGAAAAGCAGGTATTAAAAAATAACATGTATCAAAGTATTTTAATAAGTTTTAATAAAAGTTGCAACGATAATCAGGAGACGTTTTTATAGCCATTGATTGACCCTACATTTGAAATAAAAGGTGTATTTGTTTGAAATGATTGGAAAAAGAAAAGTTTGCTGCTTTATGCAAAGAAAGCAGCATTTCTTGCCAACTTGTTCATGCCATTTTCCAGCCTGGCACACGTCATCAAATACCCCACTTTAGACTTGTATAAAGGGCCTACACACTCACACATACTCGTTATAGTTTAGGAACATCATACCACCATGCCAGACAGCTATAGCTTGTGCAGACCATATATAACATTTCTGCATGCTGGCTTTCCTGCTGATAGCAGCAGGCTAATTATATTGTTGCAAATACTGGTAGAATACCATTCTGTGAACTGATGATTGGAGAGCCCCTCTTTCTCTAGAGCTGTCAGAGCTCTGCCCAGCCCTGCAGACAGCCCTGCAGACAGCTGCAGCGGCTATTTCTGCAATCGTTGGAATCCCCCTTATTGGTGCTCTCAATATACACACAGCAGGGAAGATGGCCGACCTAAAAGCAGAGCACATTACTGGATTTAGTTAATTTATTGTTAAGAACGACATTCACCCAGTTATGCTACATGTTTCTTTAAGATTGAATTTTCTACTGGAATACCTGTCAAACATTTTTGTAACAAATGTATTGGGTATTGTAATGCTTCATGGCTTAATCTCTGCCTTTTAAATCGTACAGTTTACCATAAACCAGCAGAATGATGGCGAACATTTGCAGTTGCTTTGCTCTAAGATTCTGGCTCTAATCCTTTTCCCTGTCTCCCACTTAAGGTTCCCTCACAGATGGACGTAAGTTCGACTCCTCTCGCGACAGGGACAAGCCTTTTAGGTTCAAGATTGGCAAACAGGAAGTGATCCGAGGCTGGGAAGAGGGTGTAGTGCAGGTGAGTCATACAATAGGGTCTGGTTTAGACCCGTGTCTGAGGACAACCGCAGTTTCATAAAGGAAGCTACTTCACAGAAAGGAAATTACATCACAATGTACTGCATCAGCCTTTGAATTTGTATTAAATGTATTGTCTTGCGAACATATGTGGACAGTTTTTTATGAAAATACATAAGCCTACTAAGTCCTTAAAACATTAATATTAATTCAAAAAAGATGTTAACTTGTTTACTTTGGAAATTTTTTCTCTTTTAATCATGATTCACTACAGTACAGTTGAGGAGTGGTTGTGACAGGCTGACCATTAAAAAAACGTGTATCTATTGACAGTTATACATTATAGAGTTATAAATACTATTTCAAACAACTGTTTAGCAGCTTCCATAGATGGGTGATTGGTTTGTCCAGCTAGTGCTGGACGATTTGGCCAAAAATGTGTGTCACAAGATATTTTTTAATGTCAGTCGATACGATAATTATTACAATATCAGCGTATGAGTTTGTTAAAGGGATATTTTGAGGTTCTGACTGAAGCCTGAAAAAGCCTTTTCAATAATCATCACCTGTCCAGCCCACTGGGCCAAAAAGTCCAGGATGCGTGGGACTGGATAAGAGATTAGGTTAATTTAGCTTTCGATAGACTGAGGGCGCACTCACACTAGGCAAAATTGCCCTGTACCCTTATATGTCATCACCATGTGTCCGCTGCTTAGAACAACAATGGAGAACAACACAGAGAATACAATTGGCACTTTACTGACTTTTTTGCTTATTTGGAGCCGTCAGATTCAGCCCTCTCTCACTGAGCGTTTTTACACTGCCAAATATGCCATTTTATGCATGCCTTTTTTTCTCGGGGGAACACTCAACTTTGCTATCGCACCAAAGTGAACCAACTTGTGAACCGCTTGCGCCATGTTTATGGTTTAATGGGGTGGAATGTTTTTCATTTGAATGTTTTGTGTTGTGATTGTCTTGCCTTTTATAATACTTTCTGTTTGCTTTACTGAAGTTTAGAGCTGCATGCAAGCTCTCGATGGCATGACCTACTCAGGCTCAAGGTACCGAGCTGGCTCTTTCAATCCCTCGCCCTCTACCACACTGTTTGGCAGAATTTCTCAAACATTCGGCACACCAACTGGGTGATGGCCTCGGTTCCGGTGCGCTGTACACTCTCTCCCCTCGGCTTGCAGTGACATGAACTTTTGGAATGAATTAACTAATCGTTTTACCTCAGACTGCTAGCTATCGAAGCCCTGGATATGCAACGTGTATATGCAAATGAACCGATAGATTGACACATTTGTAACCTGTCAAAAAAAATCTCTGCATTTAGACGATTAACTGTTGACATCCCTAGACTGGATACAGGCCTGGGCTAGTGGAGTGTTGACACGGCGCTGTCAACGCGCCTAGCCGGTAGCCACGGCCTTTCTTCGGCACCACGTGTAGGGGGGAAGCTTGGCTGCTTGACCAGCGGACGAGGCCTAGGCGCTCCATATTCCTGAACTCGGCCTTCGTGATAGCATGTGCTTGTTCAAGTTGCAGGGCGGGACAGGGGACCTGTTCTTTGAAGTTGGTGTTCCACCCTGACTTTGGTCACAGCAGTGACTAAACCTGTGCATGATGCGGTCAGGGAACTCTCCAACAGTGCACTGACCAATGTCGTCGTGGACAATCCACTGAAGAAGCTGGGGAGAGAGACCCAATCTTTGTAGACAACGAGGTGTCGGTTCTGTATGTCCACCAGGAGGCCTTTGGTGCAATCTGCAGGGGGCTCACCGCTTTCGCCATGACGAAATTGGAGGTGGACAGTCGCCTGTGGAAGCACAATTTGCCATTCCCCAAAGGTTTGAATCTTGCTACCATTGGCAGCCTCCCGTGACGGCTCATTTCCTCCTTGCCAGATACCTGTGTTGCAAAGGAAACGCCGTCCAGACATGGTTTCGGCCATTTTAAAAACTAGTCTGAACAGCTGGCTTTCACAGCTGTTCCTGAATGCCGGCACCGTGTTTCATGCTGAGGTTCCATGGCAAGTGGCTCCTCCTTCGTCCTGAACTGGTTGTGGAAAAATACGGCAGACCATGCCGGGGTCGCTGGTTGTGCCAGTGGACCTTGTGTTGTGGCACAACCAAAGTGGCAACCGGAATGGGCGCAGGGCACTCAAGTAGCGGAGTGAAACCCATCGGGCTCTCTGGCTCATGCCCGATATACTTTCATGTGGCTGTGTTTGCCAAGGTTAACCTGACTGATGTGGGCCTTTGCTGTAGGATAAGCTCCTTGAAAATGAAACATGGCCAACATGTGGTCCATTAATCCCGTTGGCTTCGACTCACTGAGTCCTGGCCGTGACGGCAGCTGACGGGCATGGTCAGATTCAGCTAAACCCATCATCGCAAGGAGGTTCGTTTGGCCGACGTGTCCTAAAAATAAGTTTCTCTTCATCAGAAACCAACCAGAAAAAGAAAAACAGGGTGATGTCGAGTTGAAGGAATGGTTGAACTGGCGTTTCAGTGTGAATCTGCGTCACCGTTTCCTACGTTTTACTCCTAGATGACTGTTTTTAGGTTCTGACGGTCACAGCAATGGATCTTGTGTATAGAAAGTCCATGACCTTTGATGTAGTTCTGTGATGATGTAACTTCCCTGCCTGAGACTGCGGGTCGTCTGCAGTGGACCTCTGACCGTGGGTTGCAACCAGACCCCTCTCAAGTTGAATGCCCTGTCCCAATAGAGTCCCTACCCCCACCAGTCTGGAGCAAATCCTTGAAGTAGTGTGTCCTTACACTCGCTCCTCCTGGCCAGGGAAAAATGTAATTGAATGACCCGTTTTGAGCATGCACACTAGCTTCAAGAGCGGTGGTGCTGTGTATCTAGTTCTTATAACGCAGGACATTATTGAGAGAGGGCTACACTGGCTGCCAACAATTTGAGTGCTGCACAATGTTTGACTACTTAACTTGGATGATTGTATTTATAAGGTGCAGATACTTAATTTATAAAAGGCTTGGAGTAACTGCACTGATTGGCTAGAGTAATTGATTGGTTGTTGACATTCCTGGTGATTCTACCTGTTTGTAACAAACATTGTGCGGTGGCCCTGTGGAGCTTGTGGAGTTATGGTGGTTTGATTTGTGCGTCCGTGCTTTATTTGCAAGTTCCCACTTAAAGTTTTCACTGTCCTTTGGTTGTCCATTGATTGGTCGTTTGGTATTCGATTGATTGCAATTGGGAGTTTGGTTGCACTCGTGGCCGTGAATGTCGGCGGCATGTATATTGTGACGATAAGTTATATTATGATATTTATTTACGATTAAGCATTTATAGTCTTACTTGATTTATATACTTAGTAGACATCAGTGGGGCTAATATTTGTAAGTAGTATTTATTTGTTTTATCTGGTCCGCTGTGGTGTCTAATAATATTGTATTACTACCAATACCATTACTGTATTTGTTGTTACAGAACCACAACTACTATCGCAAAAAAAACGTAAAACACAGTCCACTTTCTCCTGCAGTCCGTGTGGATCTTATTATATTGGTGTTTTGATTGACACATGCTGCTCAGCATAAATGAGCCCTGATATACTATAGCTCTTCAGAACACTTATTAAATGACCTCAACCTTATCAGTGTAATATAATAATACATTTGTAGAATAATTCAGTTCTATCAATCCAATCCATTTCTAGGTATTCATGCAAAATGTATTTTTGAGTACTGTCTAGAACAGCCTTTCTCAAACTTTTTTCAGCCAGGGCACCTTTCAAGTGCATAAAATCTCAAGGCACCCCAGTGTAAAATATGATTAAAAACGACACTGCATAGCCTAAACGTAAATGCAAATGTCCTGTTTATTTAGACAGGACAGTAATGAACAGAGCATAATACAACTGTAAATATTAATAATAACAACTTTATAGCACCTTATAGCACCTTTAAAAACACAGGTTTACAAAGTGCTTCACAAAACAATAAATCAGAGACACAAATGCCATAAAACCATAAGAGGTGGACCGCCCAAGCTATACAGCAACACAGGCAATACAAGAACCCAACAAATTGAGACCAGGAGAACTCAAATGAAATGCAGAGATAGCAGGAATGTTTTTCCATCATAGTGCTTGTTTCCATCCGTGCCATCCGTGCCATACGCGCACGCACGCACGCGCAAACAATAATCCGCAATGAGAGAGGGAGAGAGAGGTTCACATTCGCGCATGCAGCGCGCATACGCACACAAATAAGCCACAATTGAGAGAGAGAGGGGAGAGAGAGGGGGGTGTGACTCACAATCAATGAGAGACGTGAGCCTGGTGCGACGCACACAACCGGCCTATCCTGGCAGGGATGGATGAGAGGCAGACATGGAGCTCCTGGTCCACAGTCCTCAGTCGCTCCCTGTACTTGTTCTTGATGTATGTCAGGCTTGAAAAGCTTGACATACATCAGGCTTTTCAAGCCTGTTCGCACAGATAAGTTGTGGAGAAGGGAAGCAAAATAGCAACAGCGCTACTTGAAGCCACTGGATACTCTTTTTCCACTGATATCCAAAACCTGTCCAATTCCATGTCACCAAATCTCATTTTCAATGTGCGGTCTTCCCTGATCTCCATCAGTTGGTCCTGTGTTGGCAGTGGCCAGTCCGTTGCGCTCTCCAGTGCGCGTGAACTCCATGGATCACGGACCCAGTCAAACTGTGCATAACACTCCAATGGAAAATAATGATTAAATCGCTCGTCAAGAGATTTCAGATGCTGGGCTATGAGGTCAGAAAGCGTGCTGCTGTTTACATGCACATTGCACAGGGGAAACATATCCAGCCTGCCCTGTTCCACAAAGGAACGCCAGAGTGTGAGCTTAGATCTGAAGCCACGCAGTTTGTCAGACGAGGAGAGGAGGTTTTCTTCTTTGCCTTGCATTTTAATGTTCAGCTCATTGAGGTGCTTGAAGATGTCAGCCAAATACGCGAGTTTTACGCACCATTGCTCATCTGCGAGCAGCTCTGCATATGCAGATTTCTCTTCTGTCAAGAAGACTCTGAGTTCTTCTCTTAGCTCGTACAATCGGCCCAAAACCTTCCCCCGTGACAGCCAGCGGACTGCCGTGTGTAGCAACAAGCTCTGATGCTCTGCCCCCATTTCCTCGCACAGAATCGATAACAGGCGGCTCTTTAACGGGCGCGCTTTTATGAAATTAACAATGTCCACTGCTCTGTCAAGTATGTCCGAAAGTTATTTTGGGAGCGTCTTTGCAGCAAGTGCCTCTCTGTGAAGGAAGCAGTGGGTTGTGCGGATGTCAGGGTTTTGCTGTTTGGCCCTGCTAATGAAACCTTTGGCACAGCCCGTCATTGCAGCCGCACCATCCGTACAGATACTAATACAGTTCTTCCAACTCAATCCTCCCTTTTCAAGATACTCATTTGTCACACGATAAATTTCTTCTCCTGTCGTTTTGTTTGGCAGCGGTTTGCAAAATAGAAAAATCTCTCTAATACGGTCCCCATCCACAAACCGAACATTTGCCAAGAGCTGAGCGTGCCCACTCACGTCTGTTGACTCATCAAGTTGTAAAGAAAAAAGTCCACTTGTCTTGATTTTCCCCAAAACGGCAGCTTCAATATCCACAGACATGTCATTGATTCGCCTCCCTATTGTACAATCCGACAGCAGGACCTTTGAAATTTCTTTTGCAGCTTGAGGCCCTAGCATTTTGTTTACAATTGCTGTACAGGCTGGCATAATTACAGTCTCTGCAATAGTGTGGGGCGTCTTTGTTTTAGCTACTATTTCAGCTACGAGGTAGCTAGCTTCCAGTGCCTTCTCCGAGACTTTTGCAGATTTAATCATCAT
Source organism: Gadus chalcogrammus (assembly GCF_026213295.1). Classification (NCBI taxonomy): domain Eukaryota; kingdom Metazoa; phylum Chordata; class Actinopteri; order Gadiformes; family Gadidae; genus Gadus; species Gadus chalcogrammus. The sequence goes on along the minus strand of NC_079412.1, from coordinate 7,425,981 downwards.
TTGTTCTTGACGGCTGTGTTGACTTTTCATTCGAACAAAATATTCAGCATCCTTGTCAGCAAGTGATGGATGATTAGTGGTCAGGTGTCTTTTAAGTTTGCTCGGAACCATCCCTTGGTTTGACAGTTTCATCCCACATATTAGACACAAAGGGAGAGGGCATGCTTCATCCCCAGTACTGATGAAGCCAAGTTTGAGGTAATTGTCGTTGTATGTTCTCTTTTTAGCCTTATCTACCTTTGCGACCTTTGGTGCAGACTCAGAGCTGGTGGACGAAGGCTCGCATGAAGTAGTAGGCTGAGGCTCCATTTCACAGTCAATCATGTCTGGTTCTTGTGGGGCTTTTCTTTTTAAAAAAACGATCCATGATGCTTGTTCCTTGCTCTTTGTGAAATGTATTTTCGCGGTTAAATTATAAAACAATGTGCTGTGTGCTGCTCTGTCACGCTGACACCGGTGGGGACGTCACGTTACGTGAGACAGATTTTTATGGTTAATTTTATATATTGTTTAACTAAAATGACTTTACAATTTTATTAATCCATTCATATGTAAGAATGTATTTATGTATTCAATATATTCATATATGTCATATATGAAATGTCAGATTATTATTATTTTTTTTTTTTATTTAATTAAATGTCAGAATACGTAATTTTTTGGCGGCACCCCTGACACAGTCACGGGGCGACCCCAGGGTGCCGCGGCACCCACTTTGAGAAAGGCTGGTCTAGAACATTTGACACTGACCTACAATGGCACAACTAGCACTTCTTGTTTAAAGGATTAAAGTCTTCCAAAATACGAACACCGTTTGCATCATGGTGATCTTAAACAGACTTCCCTCCTCCTCCCTATATTACAGATGAGTGTTGGTCAGAGGGCCAAATTGACCTGCACTCCGGATTTTGCCTATGGAAACAAGGGTCATCCTGGGATCATCCCACCTAACGCAACTCTAATATTTGACGTTGAGCTGCTGAGCCTGGAATGAAACAAATCAACTGCCTGTATCATTATGTAAGAAATAAGAATCATGTTGTTGCCATTTTAAGATTACAGGCATTCCTTTTCTCAACATTTTTTTGTTTGTAGTAAAGCCATTAGACCTAGATTTTAATATTTGAAAACCGTGCAGGACAAAGAAGTGATGCTTTAAGATTATTTATTTTTTGTAATTGCATAACATGATGTAACCATACATAAGTAACTCAAGGTTACACAACTGTTGAATGCCTAACTTATAGATCATTTATATCATGTGAATGGGTAAAGTTTACATGACTGCAGCTTTGATATGATAATAATTGTGTCGCAATAGATTCTTAAATATAAAGGATTACATTTCTGAAGCAAGGCATTGTCATGAATTAATGATCTTATTTATATATATATATGAGTAAGTATGATATAATGAGTAAGTATTAACAAATCACATGACTTGGAGCACCAACAGCACTCCTTCCCCAGAATGAGAATCCTCTGATGAAGAATAGTCCCTTTTTAGCTATGACTCGCTCCCTAGTCAATCAGCCTGTAACCCTCTTTGTAATGGGTCTATTTATTTTAAGGGCATTATGTTGTATTTTGTGGACTAGTTTCTACTTTGCCTACAAGTTTGCCCAATTGTCCATTTAAAATAGATTTCCTCTTTGAAACAATAAATATTTTTTATCTAAATGTGTTATGTGTCAATAAGACTAACAATTGAACATTCGCATGCAAATTACATATTTGTGTTCAGTGGCAGAGTAATAGTTGATTAAAAAGAAAAACATATTGTAGATGTGAGACTACATACATTTTACGTATAAATATTCTTTATCACGCCAGAATATCTAATTTATGGCTGACCTTTGCCTAACAGTTTTTTTTTTTTTAGCAGTTGACTTCCTAACTGGATTAATTAAGGAAGAGCTCAGAGTCTGCACTGATTCTATACATTTAGTCGATAGTTCAACTGTTCAATATTTTATTAATACATTTTTCATTCTTTTTCATCCTATCGCATAAACTTATGGATCTTACCCTGACAGACCTTCATGTTGTTAATTTTAGGTATTTGGTAACCTGATTTTATATTTGTGCTATAGTTGCTTTTGTAAAATGTCTGTGTGGTTATGATGAGAGAAACTAATGAATTACTGGCAGCGACATTCATCAGAGGGTAAGTGGTATCACAGAGGCCAGATGCTCATTATAATAACCAAATGAAAAGAAAATACACTAGAGAATACGAAAAGCACATATTTTTACCATAAAGCTGAAGAGCAGGTAATTACAACTTGAAATTAGTAAATACTAGAGACGGGACAGTTCAACTATGCCGTTTTCTTTTACATTTCAATATTTAAAATTACTATAAGAAAGAAGGAATTCCATTAAGAACCAGTAATAGTTCTAAATAGGAATGACTTGTGTTGCTGTGTTTAAAAAATCATTGCCAGGCATATGGTCAGTACTTCACAAGTGTTGCACGATATAGGCAATGCCTAGTCTAGACATGTTTAAAACTTTGCATTTCACTTGCATGGATCCTATTACCATTTTATCCAGTCATCTCTTTTAGACCTTTTAGACCTATTTAAATCCATACACTAGTAGTTGAGAACAGAAAGCTGTGACGCACATAAATTCAAGTTTTTTGTGCTTTTCTTTGAAAAGGGGAATGCCCGAAATACCGGGGGTGGGGGGGGGGGGGGAATCCTTTTAAAGGTGACCTCCCTTTAAACTTGTTTTGTGCATGTTTTTAAGATGCCAACTTTATATCTCTGAGAATTGAAATGTGACTAACCTGTGATAACTGTACATTTTATTTTTATCAGTATCATACCACACTGCCTGATTAAACCTTGTTTAAATAGGAATATTCCTTAGGCATAATAATGGTTTTATATGACAGATTAATAGCTATAAATTAAGACAACGGATATGCTGGCCTGACTGGAAATACTGTACTTGGCTCCGGGTGTGTTCTGGAATTAGATTGGCAGCGGCAACTATCCATGCACTGTAGAATGTCATGTGCAAATTAGTTACATAGCCTACTGGATGCAGGCTGAGCCAATGAGACATTTAAAATGTGCTGTTGCAATAAAATGCTCTCCACCTGACTTGAAAATGTTGGCTCGTTCTTCGTATTCATATTCTTCAATATACTGAACATAAAGAAACCTTGGTAAATGTTAAAACACCTGTTTGTTTTTGAATGTCTAACATGGTTTGAAAGTATTTATATGCATAGCATATAAAGGAGCAAACCTAATTCAAACGGATGTCAATATAGATAAGGTCAGCTCGTGTAGTATTTGATATAATATGATTGACAGATGAAAGCCCTAGTGGGGCATTTGGTATATTATGTGTTACTGATGAAGAACCCTAGTGGGTGGGACTTGTAACGTCAGCTTGCCTTGTGTTCGTGGACCAGGAAGCTAGTAGTGACTTCCCTTTTTGCATTTGGGTCTAAGGCAATCGTTTTCACGAGCCGAGAAATATATCCAACTTTATTTCGGTGTTTAATCCCATTGCCATTTGAATACGTTTTTTTTTTTTTTTCAATCCGAGCTTCATCCAGGCTGTGAAGGTACGTCTCTTTTGTGTCTTAATGCAGCGGGTGAGACCCCTATGATAACAGACGTTACATAGCAAGCTAACGGTAGCTATATAGCTAACTAGTACTATAGTTGTATAGTAATACAGTCACCGTCTGGACCCACTAGGAGAGCTAGTCGTTAGCTATGGTACTATGTAACTATAGTACCATAGCTAACGGTTAGCTCCCCGTCACTGTTAAAATAGGATCATGTTTATCTCCTAGCCAATACCTTAATCATTTAAATGGGATCGACAAGCGTCTCATTTGGTGTTTTGACAATAACTTGCAGTATGCCCAATATAATGGTATGCTTTCGGATTGAGCCAGTGCGAAGTGATGTGTTATATCTTTGTAATTGTTCTTCATACGTAGTGTATCAGCATATAACCTATGTTCAGACAGGACATTACATCTCCGTTACCTCGAGTTAAACGAAGCCAGGGTTTGCTCCCTGTTCGCAGATGATGTGCTACCGAGCGAGATGTATCACTTAATATAATCTTCATAACGACTGTCAACAGTATCAGTGGTAACACAGTGTTCCAAGTTAGGGTTAGGGTTCGTCCATCCCTAGCTCCCTCCAGAAGGGGCGCCAGGCATCACGTCACTTGTGAGGGAGTGAGGGAGGGCCAATGCTAACAGTTAGTTTTATTCTTATTGTTTCATCCCTTGGGCTCTGTACCCTTAACCATATGGGATCACTGAAGTTTGATCTTATCTTTACAATAGTCGGTTGTAGTCACTGTTACTTAAATGTATATGAACAAAAGGTAAGACACGGTAACCCTAATGTGTGACGCAATATAAAACAATCCGGAAAAACAACAACTGAATGTCTTCAAAGAGCCAGTGGACCTGGATATCTTTAGTTTGTTCTTTGTGTGGTTATCTTATATGGTCGTCAACATAGTAATCTGTTATTACGTCACTGTCATTTAAATAAGACGGTCACTTCGGGAAACAGGCAGTGAAATACTGTATTTCTGCTGACTGTGTGTAAACGGTCCGCAATGCTGCTTCTTTTCGAGACGTCGAGGGCCTAGGAAAGGCCCTCATACGTCACTACCCAGGACATCGGCGGTAAGCTGTGTGAGTGTGGAGCTCTGTCCGAGAGCGTTGAGCCTATCGGACACCCATCGGATAAGGCCAGTGTTCGTGGAGCCGTTGATTAGCGTCAGAGAGAGAGAGTTAGGCCACTCGGAACACCTGCTGTATAAAGCTACGGCTTTAGGATGGTGAAGCTCCATCTGAGCAGCGATTTATCCTGATGTTCGCGTCGAGTGTACCTCAGACACTAATAGTACAACTACAATGTGTGCGGCTTATTTCATACAGAACGTCACTCATTATAACGCTCATGTACAACGACGGTACTCTCTGGACATATTTATTTTTTATTTTTCTTGAAGCCTAACCCTCCCTCGGACTCATACATCGAAATCAATGACCCAGAACCAGCACCTCCACACACCCCATGGCCTTTATATCAGGGGCGGGTCTACCATGAGACCTCTAGGGGTGCTCGGCCCCTGATGAAGAAACTTTTAATGAATTATTATTAAGTAACATTTGTTTTACACCCCAAAATATTTAAGAAAATAAAAAACGTTTTATTTTCAAAATATTCAATCCCTATTCAATTAGATACACAATGTTTCCTTCAGAAGCAACCTGATTGGTTGGGTGTTCAATTTTTGTTTAGAATAATAATGGTTCAGAAAGAATATAGGTTTTAATATAGTAGCCTGTTGGGTGGACTCTCCCCTCAGTTGGGGTTAACCCTTTCTTCTCCAACCTCCTTTGTCCCTCCTAGCAGTGTCAATCACGTACAATACAAATATACATATCCTAAGATCTTGTCACTATGTAACCTGCTGTTGAAAAATAACTTTCACTTGACATGGAGGTGGCAGGTACTGCCAGGTAGCATTTGGCCAACTTGGCTAGATTTGGAAATATTGTTTAATGAAGAAGGAGATAGGCCCCAAAGTTTGTAGAGAATAAGAAAGAAAGAAAGAATACAACTTATGAAGAACAATAGTTGAGCGCTGCATTCAGCACTCACCTAAATAGCTACAGTGGAGGACAATTTAATATGCAGTGGCAAGCTGTTCCATAGTTTAGGGGCAACAGCAGCAAATGCCTTATCCCCTCTACATTTGTGTTTACTTTTGGGAACAGCCAGTAAGTGCAGGTCAGAGGATCTGAGACTTCTTAGAGGAGTGTATTTGACTAGTAAGTCAGATAGGTACATCGGGGCTTTTCCATTTAAGCATTTAGATGTTAGTAGCAAGATCTTAAAATGTATTCTATGGTGGTCAGGGAGCCAGTGAAGGGTGGCTATGATGTGGGAAATATGTTCACCCTTACGGGTGCCCGTTAGTAGGAGAGCTGCAGCATTTTGTACCAACTGTAAGCGAGAGAGGGTGGCTTTGATGAGACCAACATATAGGGAATTACAGTAGTCCAGCGGCAGCCTGGTAGTTACAAATGCATGATTACTTTTTCAAAGTCAGGGACAGTCAGAAAAGGTTTTACTTTAGAAGAAAATCCATACTTCATGTTAACTCTTGATTTTACAACAGACTTAACCTGTTTGTCAAAAGTAAGATTCGTTTCCAGCATTACACCCAAGCTTCTTATATGGGACTTGACATATGGGTAGAAAAATGTAAGGCCATCCAAGCTTTGACATCCTCCAGACAGTTTAAGAGACATTTAATAGTGGTAGATTCTTGTCCTTTCAGAGGTATGTAAATGTGTGTGTTGTCAGCATAGCAATGGAATGAGATGCCATATTTTCTGAAAATGGAGCCTAGCGGAAGCATGTATAGGGCAAATAGGATAGGTGCAAGAATAGAGCCCTGGGAACACCACATGATAGAGGTGATGAGATGGATTTAAAATCCCCCAGGCAATCACGGTGATGTGATTGTTTTACACCTTTTTACACTTTTCTTAATACAAAAAATACCTTTGGGACTTCGTTTATACCGTACACCCCTAACTCCGGGTGCTCCGGCGGGAGTCCTGGAGCTCTGTATCTAAATAATATCATATTATGCATAGATATTCATATCATATAATATACCGGTATATTATCACGGCCAAAAGCTTTGTGTGCCTCCAGGCGTAATTATGAATCTCAAACGACTGTTTTGGGTACCACCGCCCCGCGGAGTTGGTGCCTCGGCAGCGGGCAGCGGGGCTCCGGCGGAGAGTCAAAGCCAAAGTTCCTTTCCCCCAATTCTTCTCAACCATAGCTGAGATAACCCTGATATTAGGGCTGCACGATATGGGCAAAATATGATATCCCGATATTTTTTGGCTGAATGGCGATATACGATATATATCTCGATATTTTCGATAGAGCGGGTTAGATGTTTTTTTTCTAAGTCAAAAGCCAAATGTGAGATGTTGCAAGCACTTTTATTAAAACATAGGTCAGTATGACTGCAACATGTGATTTTGTATCGTTATTTTCAACAGAATAGAGTGAACATGTTAAAAAAAAAAGGGACGTTTTTCACCTTCTTCACAAAATAATCACCTATGCAAAACATTATAAAGCTGTAGGTTACACACATTAGCTACCAATAAGAGCATTGGCTTCGTCGCATTGTCCTGCGTACTACGGTGAGGGTTTCAGTGCGCCGTAACTTTAATCCCCCCCCCCTCCCTTCTCCGTTCCATTTGGGAACATGTTTGGTTTCATTTCGCTTGTTTCGTATATTTTAATTAATTAATTAAGAGCGTCACCAGAGGGCGCTCCCAACACATTTGCCGAGCGCCGGCCCTGGTTTCGGGGCAGAAGAAACTGTCGCGGCCGGTGATGCAGCACTTTGTACCGCTGCTGTAAATGGTGGAACAGATTTGTCGTGCTTCCACTTTTAGTCACAACGGTTTTGCTACACTCTCTACAGATGACCTGCAGCTGCAGCTCATCTGTTTTTTTTAAACCCAAACTATTTCCACATTATGGAGCCGTTGTTTCTCCTCTTTGAAACAATTTCGTCTCCCGCCGCCGTCTCGTTTTCTTTACGGGTATCATCCATGCTTGTTGTGTTGTGAGGGGGCGGCGGGGTGGGAATGAGGCGTCTTTGCACACGGCACGTTCGGAAAGACAGAGTGAGAGGGGAGGGGTCGCGCTCACAGTCTCCAAGGCAAATGCTGTAGACGCTTGAGCGGGAAACTGACCATTTTAACGCATATCGATATAAACGATATTATCAAATCTTGTATCCCCTTGGAAATTATATCGATATATCGTACATAGCCGATATATCCTGCAGCCCTACCTGATATGTATATTTATAACTCATGGAGGAGAAGTGATTATTGCCATTTGCGGACTCCCGGAGCTCTATATCAAAAAAATAATAAATATATATTTTGATAATAGAGCTCCAGGAGTCCGCAAATGGCAATAATCACCTCTCCCCCATGCTGTTGTTCATTCGGACAGCTCATTTGTATGCAATGGGCATCAGCTAATTTGCATTAAAGCAACAGACACCAGAAACAGCACATTCTGAAGGCACTGAAACAGGGGAATAGCAGTAGGCAAGATGTTTTCTGGAACTTATATACTATGTTTACTTGTTGGGAAAACACCCTTATACGTCATCTTTAAGATTTTTGCTATTTTTATCATCAGAAAAAATGTCAAATGTGAATTAAAGTTCTCAACGTCAACAATTTAAAGATATAACCATGCATTTTTAAGGATGCACCAACTTTGAAGTATAACTATGGAACTAATATTATGAGCTCCTATGTCTGTCCATTGTACTTTTTCCATCCATCACAGACATCTCCATTGAAGTACATGATTGTAAGCCTCTTTGTATTGAACTCGGTGAGTGCCTCTCTCTGGTCTGTGAGAAGAGACTCATACTCTCTCACACAATTGGCCTTCATACAATACATTGCTGAAACTCCTCTCACAGTCGACTGAGCTGACCGGGAAGTATATGTAGGGCACTGCCACTTCTGCGACTCTTGGGAATATCACTCTCAGGCCCCACCAAGCTCCAAAGCAGTTGACAAAGGCTCCCTGGACACGCAGTGCTGATGGGCAATCCATTCTTCACTGAGCTCTGTTGATGGGCTAGCCATGGGTTTCAGTTGTGTGGAGGCTTAAATCTGCTTTTCCAGGACTAGAGCGTGCCTAGGATCAAACACACTAGCCCACCTGTAGACCTCTCTGGCTTGATCTATGTCCAAGTGCTTTGAGAACATTTTGAAGTAAAGTGAAATGCATCATGGAGATGGTCAAGCACCTCCCTCCTCTCTCCAATCTTCATATTTCTCAAGAGCTCATCTGTCTTACTAATATCTCATTCTTCAGGTAAGAACCCATAATATTGTTAGCTAAACAGCGAGGGCCTGCATCTTCTCATCCGTTTCCTCCTGGCTGAGGATGTTTGACTGCCATGGATGATGACTTTTCTGCCCAGGAAAAACTCTATACAGATGAACATGCTCTGCATGGTACTTCAGTTTCTCAAACCAGCTGTTCCCTATGGAGCTCACTGCTTCAGGAGGCATGCACAAACTCCCTCGTATTGAGGAAGCTCACCCATCTTCTCTTATTGGCAGGCTTCTTGAAAAAGACAGTTCTCATCCATGTCACAAGTTGATTCAGCCTCAGAGAAGTATTTTTTAGTGCTACCAAGTCTCACCAATGTATGACATGGCAGAGACAGGTTACATCGACTCTGTTGGGCATCACTCCTTTCAGAACCTTGTATGCCTTCAGGCAGTAAGAGGCATTATCTGTGACCACTGCCCAGGTATCATCAAGGTTCAGCTTGTTGTTGTGGAGGAAAGCTAGTATAGCTTGGGAAAATGTTGAGTAATTGTATCTGTCCATGCAGATGACATCTACCAGAAAGTAGAGGTTTTCAACACATGCAGTGAGTTAAGCAGGGTTTCCCCCAGCACTGTCTTGTTAAGGCGGCCCGCCTTAACAAGAATAGGGCCCCGCCTTGACTACCAATGTATTAAAAAAAAAAAAAAAAAAAAAGTTGAAAAAAAAAAAAAAAAAAAGTGAGATTTTTCTGCCATGAATAGGGTAAGCCCATCATCTTCTCACTATCTTAGTTCCAAATTTAAAATATTAAATATACAACATTGACTTCATTCACTCTATGTGTAGATAAAGACAGACCTGCGAAACTGCAGGCAAGAGTCTTACAGCCTGCATGAAGATCAGCATCAATGGCCACCAGTGTCGAAGTTCAATTACAGCAGGGCGCTAGACTGTTCTTTGCACAGCCACGCAGAATTGCATGCACTGATGCCTCTTGTCAGCTGTGCCGCAAATAAGATCCAAAAGGAACTGTAAATAGTTGAATTGCATACAAAAGTTAAGTGTATTGTCCATTATTTGTATTTAATTGCACTTTTCTTTAATTTTATTTTGTAGTGTCTGCATGTTTGCACAACATTTGTACCTACTGTTGTTTATTTATATGGAAATAAACAGTCGTTATTCATTCATGCGTACTGGCATCTTTGAGCAAAATACCCCCAAAATTTTTCGGGCGCGGCGCAAAGCGCCGCGGCCAACAACACCACCGACTGCTTACCACCTTGACTGAGACATTTACTGGGGGAAACACTGTTAAGGAAACACTTAAATTGTTTAAACTATAATATTGTCAATTGAATACCCTTAAAAGCTCTTCATAAATTAAATGTGTTATTATTATTATTAAAAGTGTTATTACAATTCCAAGTTTAAACACAGCATAAATACAGTGATGGTTAGCTAGATGGAGAGGCAGACAGCTGCTAGCACCATCGCGATATTTTATCAGGATGGAATGGAAGATCCCAATTTACGTGCGAACAACTCACCAATGACTGTTTAGAACGCTGCAGTCCCTTACCTATTTGTCTCATCAACAAACACTGCAAACTCCTTCCCACAGATGTTTTGCATCCGTGGGTTTGCCAGAGGCATCTCGTATTTTCCGGCAACGCTCCCCCCTGTTTGCAATGCTTGACGAGAAACGGCTGTAGCTTTTTAGCTTTTCTAATGGGATATCAGACTTGGCGCACACAGCCACGAAGTTCTGAAATATTCCATTCTTGTCTTACTAATAAGACAAGAATTTTTATTTTTTATTTAATAGATTTGATTTCCTGTATTCTGGTGCATTTTGGGGATGGCCACTACCTATTTACCTACTATTCATTCAGATTCATAGCCTACAACCTGACAAGCTTACACTGCATATACAGACCTACTTTATGGCCATTCCACCAGCCATTGCTATTTTACCCATTGTTGTTATTTTGATATTGAGACAAATCATGATCACTGTCCTATAGTGTCCATTTTTGTGAGTCTCAATGTCTACTTCAAATGCAGTTAGAAATATGGACAGTTGCTTCATTTTGTTTATATGCTACAGGCCGAAAGACTAAATTAATATTTAACTTACTTGCTCCTTTTAAGTGTAACATTGCTTAGGGAGTCCAATTCCTCCACTGAAAAGGGTGGAAAGTGCTTACAACTCTTTGCTAGTTAGCGATCTATCTCTTCCCTACATGTAGTTGTGTTGCGCGAATGCTGCTGAGGGAGAAGCCTATTTGATTGATTTGCTGAATTGTCCAATCATGTGGTGTTAACAAGAAAGAAACACGATTCCATTGGCCTGGGGCGCACACTGGTGCGACCCGAGGGCGAGTTTTCTTGCGCCAATGAAAAGTCTATCTGCTTGATAGACAGCAAAAAGTTAGCAAGCTACATGACTTCAACGTGGCCGGCGCCCCTGACTTGGAGGAGGGCTTTATTTCGAATGACCAATACCTAGCCTAGCCCAAATCATTGACGTTCAGACGGATTTAAATGGTTGCTGGCAGTGACAAGTATATCACACAATTAAACGAGGATAAACGCGATGGATAATAATTGGTTAATTGTTGGTTAATAGTTGGCAGATATATTCAAGTGAATATTTCACGGAGGGGCGGCGCCCTAGCGCCCTCTATTGACCCTCCGTACTGTATCTAGATACATGTGCTACGATACGATTCAGGGACGATACATTTTCGTATAGAACGATTCGATTCAATGTTCTAACGATCTGGTGCGATTTGATGAAATATGAACGAATCTGATTCATTTTCTATTAATTAAAATAAGCCTTTGATAAAAAACATTACCTACTTGGTCCTACCAGACTCGTACGTCGTTTCATTTGTATTGACAGTCGACCTACTCAATTGACAAACGTTAACTCACTTGAAGGCGGGTGTCTGTTGAAGTTTAAAACTATTGGATCTGCCCAGTGCCACTCTGGATTTGCCATAACCAGTTATACAAAGTTATAAAATGCAATGCTGTTGTTTCAGCATTGGGTTGGCCCACCATTTGTACAGTGTTGACCCTGATGTTGTTGACCAGATGGTAAAAGTGGTTTTATCTCCCAACAATTATGGCCTCACAGGGCTGTACGCTTACTTTTTAAAATGGTAGCACTGGTGCTAGTCAATCTCTTCCATACGTGGATTTTTTTTTCCAAGTTTCCATCTTTATTTGATGAAGAAGAACTTCAGAATACAGGGAAATACCTTTTAATTTTTCTGTTTTGCTTACAAAGTGAATTTCCCGCGACCGTTACAAAGCCTCTTCCTCAACGTGTGAATGTTCGGGAAATTTAGTTTTTTAGAAGTCGAGCGGAACTGGCGAGCCTATAACTCAAAATACATTTCCCAACATTCAACGCTCCCATCATGCTCCCACACACTCACGCTTAGTGGTGCCATTGAAAGCTGTACAGAAAGACGTATTTTTTTTCGGCATGGGTTAGGGTTGCCGCGGTATACGGTATTACCGTTGTTACCGGTGTTGAGGCCAGCACCGTTTACTCGGCGTTGCACACTGGCAACACCGTTTTTTTTTTTTTTTTTTCAGTGATAAAAAACAAATTCAGTAAAAATGAATAATATAATTACAATTAGGAAAATTCAAATGTGTAGAATAGGCCACAGTTCTGCTCTGTGCGGGAGAATTGTCACGCCGAGAATTGACGTGCTTCCTTACAAGACCGGTAACCATAGCAACGCCGGTAAACAAACCCCGCAGAGCCCAATCCCTACGTGAGCTACCCGCGCTACGGCTATCCGGAGGCGCACAGAGCTTTTCGCTGTGATATTATGATATATACAATTATCTTATACTATATATATACTATTATATATAGAACGTTATAAGACGCCGAGAATTGGTGCGCTGCCAGACGCTGTCACCGAGTGTGAGAGGAGAGTTGACGGAGAAGATGGCGGTTGACCTATAGTTTCAAAGTCAATACCGTTTATACCGGTAATACCGGTGTTGACACGAGCGTATTACTCGGTGTGAAAATGTCCACACCGCGGCAACCCTAGCACGGGTCCTTCTCACCCTTTCGCACCGGTGCGAGTGGAATTGTATTTATCTTTGCACGCTAAATATTTCAATAGCAAATGCGATCAAAACTGTCGCACTGTACAGCCCTGCCTCACTTCCCCCTACACTACCTCTCATTGAAGGTGTCACAGTCTGTCTCTTGACCCTATTCACCATTATGAAGATAAACATGTTAATTATTTTTTTCTTTCTCTCTGCAGTATGTCTCTTTATCCATCACTAGAGGACCTGAAGGTGGACAAGGTGCTGAAGGTAAAGTATTCACTCATGTATGAGAATGCTATGCCTTTGCCTTTTCTTATTTTAAAGGTAATGTTTGATGCTCATGGCAAGACGGTCAGGCACTGATATTTCTGTGAAGTTGATGGTTTGTTTCCTTTCTCGGCAAAATGAAAGTTAAATGTTTACTTGGTTGTTTGAAGACCCAGGCCCATTTAGCCCAGACCAGCCCCACTCCCATGGCTGCCATCACTGAGGGAAACACACAGCCCCAACCCGCTACAGAGTGCATGCCAGGATCAAGTGAGTTCTATGTTAAACATTTGTCTCCATCTGTACTAGCCCTCGTATTTCATTGTTCATTGTTTGTTGTCCATCTTCTCTCCCCTTTATACTGTTATTGTTAATGTATTCTGTGTCTGAGGCATGGATGTTTTTTTTGTTTTTTTTCAATGTTGCTCTATGGGTGGTCTGTCTTTGTTGATTGAGGCTATTCTAAGGCCAAGAAAAGTCAAGGGATGGGAGTGAAGCTTAGTCCTATAGAACAGCGTTCCCGAAGCTTTGTGCGCATAGACCGGTACTATGTCAGACAATATTTTTGCAGGCCGTTGTTAGACCGTAGTCGGTTACCCATCATAAAGTTTAACACCATTGCTGTTGCATATTTTCTGCAACGTGCAGGAGTTTAAAGTGTGACGGCCATGAAGTCGTTAAAATGCAGAAACATGCACGTCATTCTTTCTTGATACATACAAAGGTGAACATACAAGTGGTTGTCAATTCTAAAGGTAAATCAACTTAGTTAAACACTGATTGTTACGAATGTTGGTGGGCCTTTTGTGTGCATTTTGCAGACAATGTGCAACAGCGAAAGCTGAGGTCACACTTTACGGTTGGTTACAGAATACCGGGTATCAAGTTATGTCTTCAATATACGGCAAACGGCATTCAAAATAACAGAATAAGTTATCTGTATAACTATAACAATTTATTGTTGGGAAGAAATCTGGTCAGAACAGCTGTTTCTTTGTATTGGTGAACGGATTATGGGTTAGACGATTGTGGAAACATCGCTAGTGGAGCTGGATAGTGGACACCATCATGACGCCATACAGGCTCCTCCATCGTCCTTCGCTGTCTGTGTTGGCGCATTCGACTACTCTGGTGCCGTATTGCGCCATATTACTACTCTGATGGAATGCTCCCCAATACTGCTGATTCAGGTTTCATTTAAAATTTTAAATTATGGGATATACGGCTGAAAACAGAGTTCATGAAAATAAGCCAAAAGGTAGGGCTGGGACGCCTTGATTGAATAATTTTTTTAACTCATTTTTTAAATCTGTTGTCTGCAATTATCTGATGGTTCCCAAACTTGACAAAATTACTTAAAAGCAAGATGAAAATACTGCACTTGATACTCATTCTCTATCCGTGGTCGGGCAGTCCACGATTAGAGACTGCAAGTTAAACATGCTTCACTTCCTTTTCCTTTTCTCTGATCAATCTGCCTTACCAAATCCCTCAACACCTGCCATTCATCCCTCTGTCCACACACACACACACACACACACACACACACACACACACACACACACACACACACACACACACACACACACACACACACACACACACACACACACACACACACACACACACACACACACGCGCGCGCGCTAGTACTCACTATTGCTGTGGGTTCTTCCAGGCCTGTACCCCAATCTGGAGGACCTTGGCGAGTACATGGGTCTGAGCCTTAACAGTGATGAGGTGCACAGTAACCTGGCCTTGGTGCCCGTGGCAGACAATGTAAGTAAAGTGTGTTTGGGTGGTTTGTGTGTGAATAAATCAAATCTTCTTTTGTTGCCTAAATTAGTTCTATTCTGATAGAATTTATGCTGTAAATGTAAAATAACCCTCTAAACTGGTGCTCAAAATATAAGACTTGCCCCCTAAGCAGTGACATCAATGTACGTTTTGTTTACATGACCCACAGTCTACATCAGGCCTACATTGTATATTTAGTAAGTACTGTTACTGCAACAGGGAATGTACTGAAAGGACAAAATCTGAACAGATCTTTGCAGCACCCTGGGAGAGAGATATAAACTTGAATAAATTAACCAATCACATATATGAACCATGTACTGTATCCCGCAGTGTATTATGAACAAAAACTTTTGAATTCAACAATGCAGCCGGTTTAAATTAATAAATAAGGTGGCTGGATCTACAAACATAGCTAATATACCTAATACCTGAAGAGGTACACTTTCCTGTGATTGTCTCACAATGCTATTTGATATCAAGTATCTTGTTTGGGATACGTGTGTGTTGTTTTTTGTATCACTTAAAACTAGGGCTGGGCAACAATTAAAAGTATAGTATTGGTGAGTTAACTCGCGATTAATCGTACTTTTAAAATTCTATTTTAAATCCATGCCAATTAAAGTTAAATGAGATTATCAAATGGAATGACACATTATCATGACACATCATCATTCATCATATCATTCACATTACATTCACCAAATGTACTTAATGAGCAAAAACTAGACCTAGTGATAGTTTTATTGACTCACTCAGTGTGGGTTGAATATAAAATTTACGGAACACCACAGATTTGGGAATTGTAAACAGGCAGTTAATTTGTACAATAGTATAGTTCATACCTTCTAACAATTGACTGATGAAGTCTAGAAGGATATTTTTTATACATATAATAGTTATATATGCATTCTTATACATTCTTCCATACTATACATTCTTATTCAGGTATTATTGCACTCCAATATGACTCAATACAGGAATACTGGAGCATAAACAAATATTGAATTGTGGGTCTTCATTCATGATACTGTTCCAAAAAATATATGCATTATTGAAATTACTGAGTTAAAATTACCATAAAATGTCATACACAATGTCACTCCTATATGAAGGCGTATTAGGAACACGCATGATGATTTATCATTTTTTTTACCATGACGAGCTTAATGTCGAAATATTGGCTTAAATCTCGACATTTCGAGAATAAAGTCAACATGAGAATAAAGTTGAAATATCAAAAAGACGAGCATGTTGTCGAGGTGAACATTTCAGTCCCTCTGTCAGTGCGCAATAGCTCCAGGCATTTTCTGGGCCTCCCATGGCCAGAACATTAATCAATGACATCAATGTATCAATATAGGCGGGCCAAAAGCGTTGCTGTTTTACCGACCAGATACGGCAAGAGTCTATCTATTGGTTAGCTCCACTGGTCTGGATACGTCACCCCTTGTATTCCTCTGATTGGTCGTAGTGTTATCCAATGTGTGTTATCCAGTGATATTTTCAAATGCATGCTTGGTGCCACCAAGCGAGTTGGGCCATTTTCATTACTCGTTGCTAGACCCCACAGCTTTCTAGATGTGGATCTGGATTTCCAGGCTAATGGTGTGTTCCTGAATCCTCGAATGCCAGACTTCCGAGTCGAAAGTCGAAGATCTCAGTCTCCCAGTCTTCTCCCAAATCTGAGAGTAGACCGAGAGCAGTGATGACAATCTCAAACAAAATGTCTGCGCCCGTGAAGAGAATTTTCTTTTTGTATTTGTACCACGTAGGTCATGTTAATGTATACATTGTATGGTCTTGATCTGCGTGCAATACAATGTAAAGTTGTGTTGTTTGTTTTCGGGGTGGTTTGCTTAAGAGGCTAATGTAGCTAACAATAAACAACGACTAGCCAATGAATGTTATAAATGCTCCGAGACCGGAAGTGACGTCAAACGTGCAACTCAGAAGGCTGGCGTCCAAGGATTCAAACACCAAAAGCCTTCCTCAATTTACATCATAGAAATTACACAATGATGATATCAAATGTTACATATTGAACGGTCTGTAAATCATGCTGAAGAAAAAATAAGTAAAAATACCGATACACGTAAAAAACACAGATATATCGGTCGATCACTAGTCCTAAAACGAAAACCCAATTCAACTTTAAAGTGAAAAAAATAAAACTTGCACACAAGGCCTACCTTTTCATCGTGCTGTTCCCTTTTCCATTCTGCCCCCTGCTCCCAAACCACCCCGGCGTCCACTGATGTCACTCCCATGCAGCAGGTGGCTGCTGTGTCTGGCTATGGGGGCATGGTGCGGCCAGTGACCGGGGCTGACGTGGGCATCAGAAGGGCTGAGATCCGCCCGGGCCTGCGTGAGGTGATCCTGTGTAAGGACCAGGACAAGAAGATTGGCTTGCGACTGAGGGCCATAGACAACGTAAGTTTGCCGCAGCGAAGGGCCACTTCGGCAGGCAGCTACTATCTGTGTAGTTAAAGAACAGTAAAGGTTGATAGGTACAGTAACATGGCCGACTTAATCCCTGCACACATTTTCCCCAGACAGCAATACCTGCCTTGTGCAACAACAAAACAATAGGAGAAATTGACATGGAGTCGTCAGTAAAGCCTTCTCTTGTGATACCTGCAGACAGTTGGAAGTCTCAGCTACAGAACTACATTATTATTTATTGCAAAGCTTATTACACCAGACTGGGAGATACAAAGCTCAGCCACACTTTGGTTTCATGTTGATACTTATCTTTAAAATAGTGGTCCTTTTTCGTTAAAGGCATGGCTGTGTGACCTCATCTTTACTTATGCAACTGATTTAAATTGAATCAAAAAAAAATTAGAGAACCACTTAGATTAACAAAGGGTTAAATTTAACCAGGATTTATTTAACTAAGTTTAAAGTTTCATGCAGCACGGTTAACAGTTAAACGTTGGTTTAATCCAGTTTAAGAGTTAATCCATGTTGGTGTAACCAAGCCCTAGTGTTTTGTTTATTTCCATATGCTACTGGAAGCCAAGTTATCCATTATGTTTATATATATATATATAAAATTGGAAAATGTTGGGGCATTTCTTTTGTTGAAACCATACCGAACATAACCATACTGTGTGTGTGTGTGTGTTGATAGGGATAATAATGCGTCAACGTAATCTTAATTTAATTTGATTAAATAAAAATGTATGCATTAACACACGTGTCAACACTCAAGTCGTGTATTTTCTTATTCAAAAATCTTTCCTACTGGCTCTGCTCAGCATAACAATTATTCTCTTTACTTTGAGTGTGTGAATTGATAAAATCAATAGCTTCAACAGGAATGTAAATTGGCTGGATAAACCAATCAGCGGTAAACATCCTGCTTAAATAGAATGCATGAAACATTGGGATTTATTTGCTTTTAATGTTTATATCAATTTAGATGCATATAACTTTTTGAAGCATTCTGGTGGGAATATGTTGACTCTCAAAATGGAGTATGCAGGGAATCGATCCATGTATCTCTTAAGATACTCCATGCCGACATAACTCTAGGTCATTCAGTGCTTTGGATCTGCTTTTTCTTTTGAACCCATTTATCTAATAATCCTTATATTATATAAGTGTATCCCTCTTGTGTCCCTCCCTCCAGGGGGTCTTCATCCAGCTGGTCCAGGCTAACTCCCCTGCGGCCCTGGCCGGCCTGCGCTTCGGCGACCAGGTCCTCCAGATTAATGGGCACAACTGTGCTGGCTGGAGCCTGGACAAGGCCCATAAGGCCCTGAAGGCCGCTTCCGAAACCCGCATCGAGCTCATAGTCAGGGACAGGTGGGTTATGTATTTAACGCTTTATTGAGGTTTAGGGCTTCTGCGCTTTGTCAACATGAGTCTCATTAGATTCATCACTTGTTTAAATTATCAATTTTGGTTGTGTTTATAAATGTTTTTTTTCATATAATTACTAATACTTACAAAGGGTTAGGGTTAATTTTTGGTCTACTTGTTTATTCAAAAACCAAGTCAGAAGTCTGAAGTAGTTACAAAGGGTTTTAATGTAAAAATTGACAAAGATGCAATGCACGCGAGTAAAAGGGAGTACCTAAAATGATAACAAAAACAGCTATGAAGTTAATATGGCAATCTGCATCAACTGCAGCACTAGCTTATCTGATATCAGTTGCCAGAGGCCACTGTAAGCTGTGAATGCTGCTCATGCCCAGGCGTTTTGAAAGACAACCGATGTTTTTAAAATACACTGTATATTTCAATGTTTTTTACAATCAATTTGTGTTATAAGCGTGGTGAGCCGTACCTATTTTTCCCCAATCCTCCGTTGGGGTACCAAGCGGTCTGAAAGGGTGCTGCAGTAGCCTGGCTATTGACAGACCAAGCTCAATCGTAGATTGCACGTTGGTCTGGGGAAGCTGCTGTCATTTTCTTCAGCCCAAGAGGCGTGATCAATTGGCCTAGTTCAAATGACTCTGTACGCAATTGGCTGCTTGCCGTCGCTTCCGTGACGTCATTGTGTTGAACCAGCCAATAGAGTGCCAGGGGGAAAAGCCAGCTTGGTTATTGGCTCCAGCAAAAACGTATCGGAAGCAGCCTACCGAACCGTACCGTACCGTTTGCTGGAAACTAGGCATTATATTGGCGTTTCCACCGCCAAAAGTTGGGCAGAGTCCCAAAATAAGCTTGCTTAGCTGCTCCTATTTTCGGTACTCCTACGTTGGGGTACCAAGTGGTCTGAATGGTTGCCAAAAAGGTGGAGCTACACACACGTCACACTTCCGTGCGATAGGGGGGATAAAAACAACACACAGTACCTGCAAAAGGACAACAGCGAAAGGGGAACCCATTCCTTGTGGTTAATTAACTCTGAGGCCCTCTAGGTGTTGGCAGTGTTCTGCGTTGGTGCTGCAGGTGCCGTTGGATTAAATCTCTGTTAAAGGCCAGTAATGCCAAGATTGTCCCGTTTTAATGAGCAGTACGAACTGGGTAGATGGGAGTTGATACCTCCAGGTGTTCTGGTCCCATCTGGAAGTAGCCTATATGCATAAGAAAATCTCGTGCAAAAGTTGAATGTGTCACAAAGCCTTGCAACACACTGACATTGAATATGCTATAATATAGATTGCACAAAATTTGACTTAGAAAAAGGCTTGTTGTCCTGTGTTGGGTGAGTAAGCATATTTTAATTGTTAATGAGCATTTTTTTTATATCTGCATTTTCTTTTGCCATTTGTCTCCTCTCTAGACCCTTCCAGCGCACCATCACTATGCACAAAGACAGCTCCGGCCATGTGGGATTCATCTACAAGTCTGGGAAAATCACCTCTCTGGTGAAGGATGGCTCTGCCGCCCGCAACGGTCTGCTGACGGACCATTACATCTGTGAGATCAACGGGCAAAATGTTATTGGACTCAAGGTAAGCTGATTACGGTTCCAGTACAATGTTTATCGTACATTGTTACTGCTTACCTCCAGTAGAAATTACCGCCATTTTCTTTGGTTGAATTTGCCTTAAATAAAAAAATATGGTACAGTTTGAATTGTTTTCAAAAGTAAAATTTTTTCAATTTTCAGGATTCTCAAATCAAGGACATTTTGAGCACCTCTCCGACTGCAATGACCATCACCATTATGCCCAAGTTCATCTATGAGCACATGATCAAAAGGTACCATTTTCTGTTAAATCTCCCTAACTTAGGAAATATTAACTCTAGAACAAATCCTGCCATAGTGAGTGAACTGTATATGCCATGGGCCAGACCAGATTCAATACCACTCGAGAGGAAACAAGGTTAACATTACTGAAAAGGTATATGGGTGTAGATTATGTTTTTGTATGATAACCATTTCTGGTTGGCAACCTAGCTTTATGGAAGCATATATGTAGCAAAATTCAAATGGCAATGCAATTTGCAGGTCATTACATTATGCAATGACAATACATTGTGCAATTGAATAATGTAATTTCAAAATAGATGTTATTCAATACGTTATTCAAAGTGTATATTAATATGCAAAATCTCAATGAAATCAATTAAATTTGAAAAAGCCACTGGCATTTATAGTCCAATTTTTTGAGTGCCTTTATTCAAATGGAAAAGCTATAGCGCCCCCGTGATTGCAATGCACTTCTCCACGCTTCATGTGTTGCAAAATTAAAATGACATTTCAATTCGTAAAAAGGTTTGGAAAAGATTTTGCAAAGCGTATTGCGAAAGGTTTTGCAAAGCGTATCAGCGAATCGTATCTGGGCGGGGACTACGTCACTTCCTCGTCAGCCCAACTAGTAAAGGCCGGTTTATGGTCCTCCGTAAAGTGCTGTAGGTAGACACGGAGAGCCCTCTCCGTCGCCGGAGATCCTGTTGGAGAGCCTCTCCGTAGCTTACGTGCGCATCCAATATTTTTTAACCATCCGTCGACGCAACGGAGACAGACTGAGACGGCAAGGGCTGTGATTGGTCCTCAAACAAAATAAATTCCGGAATCAGTTTGCACCTTATTTACTTTGCACATTAAGGACCAATAAAACACCAAATATGATTTGAATAGCTTTTGAAGTTTATTTACAACACTATTTACATAGTTGGTAGTCATCTTATAAGATCGATCGGGCGGCGAATTGCCACCATCAAGGGGTCTCTGTAGTTACGGAGTAGGATTACGGAGTAGTATACTCCTGTCGTCTATCCTATCTCCCAGAGTGTGCACTCTATCACCTGCATCTGTGTCTTCAACACGGTTGTTCTCCGCATCATCTGCCAAACTTCGGTGCGTAGCGACGATCTCATTCATCGCTGACATCCATGGCTGATGCATACGAACATAAACAAGGAAATTACAAGGAATAGACGTAGTTCCCGCCCAGACGTGATTGCTGAGACGCTTTGCAATACGCTTTGCACATTTTTTTTAAAACATTTTTTGCGGCTTGAAATGTCATTTTAATTTTGACACAAACGGAGCGTGGAGAAGTGCAGTGCAATCATGGGGGCGCTATAGCTTTCCCATTTGAATAAAGGCACTCAAAAATGAGATTCTATTTTTATTGTTATAGCTTTTTCAAATTGAATGGAGGATTTCATTTTCATTTATTAAACTACACTTTGAATAACGTAATTTCAAATTACATTATTCAATTGCATAACGAATTGTCAAGTGCAAAATGTAATTACTTATTGAATTGGAAATTGCAAATTGCATTGTCATTTGAATTTTGCTCCATATATGCTTCCATATAGCTTGGCTAGAATAGAAAATGTCTGAAAATATGGTTGGGAAACAAGCATTCAATCTATCGTTACATGCTTGGAGAGTGTTTTTTTATAGTGACTGATCAGAGTTCATGAAACTGTATGAGTCTTCTTACAGGAAAATGTCCAAGATGTCTTAAAGTCAGATTTGGTCATTCATTGGTTACTTACCCCAATGCTAGTGTTTGGTTGATCTACTGCTCCAACATGGGGGTAGAAGCTAATTTGTTCAGTTGTTGATGTTTTTTCAGTTATATTGTCATACTTTAGTACTAAAGTCACTTCCATCAAAATTACTCTCAAACCTCACTGTCAGCCAAGCAAATGTCATAGATTGGAGTGACATTTGATGAGCATATATTGAATATGCTATAAGTCAACCATTTGTTACATAATAAATACAAATTCAACCAATTGTAATCATGCAAGTCCATAGATCATGTTTATCCAAATGGTTTGTCATTTAAAGCAATGGTTTTGAAGCTACCGACTTTTGAACTTTTTACGAAATTTCCACTGTATAGCCAAATCTTTCCTGACGGACATTAAGGTTTAGGCATAAATGCATGCAAAATAATGATTGTGCACCCCATTTCTGATGTTTTTGGCTTTTTACCCATTGCGCAGAAATGCGATTGCTTCGATTAAAAAGACCACAAATGAAAGTGGGATTCCCAACGGAAATGGGAGTCCCTATGGATTCCCATTTCCCATCCGGCGCCAAACCTTTTCTATACCTGCTTGAAAACTGCCAGTAACCCATAAAGGGCCCTTTGAGGCCATATTTACGTTCTATCTGACATTTCTTTTCACTTGATTTAATACAAGATTTGGATAGGATCAATCCATATCACTACTATGTAACCTTCTCAATCCATTTCCACCTAAAAGTTGTTTTATGGTTTGCGAGGTATAACATTTATTTCTGAGCTATTTGAAGTTATCATGTGTCAAAGCTACCCACTATCATTAAACATTGATGTGCTCTTGTTCTATTACCAGGATGTCCTCTGGTCTTCTGAGGTCCGCCATGGACCACTCTGTGCCTGAGGTGTGAGAGGACAACCAAGTCTACCCAATCACATGTCTGAAGTCAGGACGTCCACAATCGTATATGCAGAGATTTTCATCAATGTCTCTTCCCCTCTCAACTTTTTTTTTAACCATTTACTCCTGACCCTGTCTGTAATTGTATCATATAACTTTTTTCATTATTATGTTCGACATCACAATTGTGTGTCGTTAACATGACTATGGCTTTTCTATATTTTATGTGTTTTGCTATCGATCTACTTTATTTACATACACGCCTGTTCCATTTCTACCATGTCCTTGCCTTTCATAATCATGACTTTATTGTCCTTTTTAAAGTTTGGACTTTCTTGTGGTCTGCGCTTTACATGCCTTCCTTCCTTTGTATTACGTGACATAAAGGACAGTTATATGTTGTTTTTAAAGCATGCTACCATGACTCCAGAGCTTCCTCCTTTATGAGATGGAGATGGTTCATAAGGCGAGTGACCTTTCACTTTTGTGTCAAAATGCTGTAAACGCTGGTGATCCTCTATAGTCAGTCCTCAACCAACCTTTCCTTTAAATCAAGGCTGTGCTCCATTCCCCGGACTTGCCCCTGAGTGTGTTTATGGTAAACTCCATTATGAGAATGGAAATATTCAAATTGGCTGCCCTCTTGAGGTGTGTGTGTGCGCGTGCGTGCATTTCAATCACACCTACTATTGTTGTTCCAAGGGCCATTCCACAAACGGCTGTGGATATGCTGGAGAATCATATCCCTGCCCTTGAGGTCATTATTAGGATTTGGGTTACAGTTTTTAGTTTAATTGTATTAGTTGATAGCACATTTTGAAGGGGATACGTTTTACAGAATATGGAGGGAAGCACCAAAGCCCACTACCCTATTTTACTTGAGCTTTTGGCCTTATTCACAAAAGTTGTGTCAACGTCCCCTTGTGAAGCTCAAACAACGCCCTCAGTGCACCGTTTTAGGAAAGAAATCAAAGTATGTCATTGCATGCTAGCGTTGGTTGCTATTGGTAACGGAGACAACTTATTTGAAAGTCTAAATGGTAAATGTAGACATTTAAATGTCATTGCGAAGGGAATAGTTAAGCTTGGGAGATTATAAATTGTTGCTGGACAGATCCACTAAGTGCACTTTCCACTACCTTTTGAGTGGTTTTCATTTTCTTCATCGAGGTATTTGTGTTCCCTATTGATTCTGAATACGAACGTGTACTTTCTATTTTAAGTAAAGGGAATTTATTTTGTTTTTATGCAGAGTGTAGCATGGTCAAATCAATGCATTTACCTCTAAATCAAGGGTCCAGTTGATACATTTCATTCTGTTTTGCTATGCATCGTTAGGGGATCCCCTCTACTCTTTTCATTCTGTGATTGGTGTGGTTAAAAATTACTAACTATGTCACAATTTTCCTTCCAACCATTTTTAGAAATGCTGTGCTTTTTGATGCTGTTCATTTTTTAATGCATGGATAGGCATTTTGGATTTTGGAGAAGTAATCTGAAAAAGTAGTCATTACTCTGTACAATATTATAAGAATCATAAAAGTTACGTTTGAATTTAACCCGGATAGTTATTGTAAAACAAACAATAAACGAATAAAGTATTTCTGTTTCTATTTACTTGTCCCTTCTTGGCAAATTAAATATTTTTACTTAAATTGCATTGAGTTAAAGTGAAGTATTTGAACATTAAAAGTAATAAAAATAGTAATAAATATTTTATTTTATTTTTGCAGCAATTAGACAGGGATGAATTATTTTGTGCATATCCTAGAAAAAAACAAGACGGCTAGGACTTTTAGAGTGATGGCACTGGTCTCGCTCTTATAGAGCCATTCAAGTACAAAGAAACTGTTTGAGACGTCATTCGTAGAATAAAGATGAGCCAACAAAAACAAAGCGCAGACAAAGCTCTGAAGCTGGCAGAAGAATGTTCAGAAGATCTAGAAGTCGGGTATAAGGAACAATTAAACATGGCACTATGACCAGGCACCGCTGAAGGAGGGAAAACGGGCACTGAAAGTTGAAGGAAAGCTGAAATGGAATCAATCCGAAAGAAAGAAATAGTTCATGGGCCAAAGCCTGAAATTTCACATATCGGTACCATCTGGGTTGGAAAATTCTAGTTATTTTTAATTGTTAAACATCCCTAGATTATGTTTTGATAGGATCACCCTTTCAGAGTGCCAGCTTATGGTTTTCACCTCTTGAACAGATAGATCCCTATCGTGCTAACGCGGAATGATGAATTCTCCAGTCATCGTGTATAACTGTACCAATATACTATTATCTCGTCTCCATTGAAATAAACCCACCAATAAATACTTTAAGTGGCCTCCTATGTACTGGAACAGTTAAAATTATCAATTTTATAAGGATATATAGTCTACTTTTACAAAATTAGTTGCAAATAATTTCAGTTTCAAATAATGTTTTGTGGTTTCTTTCTTCAAAAACAATATTAAGTTAAATGTAACTAAATAGTACTCCCTCAGTTTGTATATAAACAACCTAGGTCACAATAACTCTGATGAAACTACACTCAAACATATGTTACATGTAAAATAGTTTTGTTTTATTTTTCCTGACATATTGGGAACTCTACATACAAATATTAGATCCACACCCTCAACCTAGGACTCACCGTTGCAGTTTGCACATATCTGTGCACTTCAGGCAATTGGTGAGAAATGTGCAATCTGGCAATTTGCATGACCTTGGGCACTTGCAGGTGAGCAACTGCAACACTCCAGCTTCCATCATCATCTATGGTCCACCCACTCTCCTTGGGATCCGGCACAGAGGGTTGGGTCTTCAGAGACCGACTCCATATTGCACCCTGATAGTTAGCACGCATTGCATGCATGAAGAGGCAATCCTTAAACGGTGGGAGTTGGTGACGAAGGGTATTCACATCTGTGTGCGGGTAGAATGCACATACATACGGCTTATGAACTCTTACAGTTTCTCAAAAAGCTTATCAGACACATCTCAAGAACATCCAAGCTCACTGAAGGCCTCTTGGTAGGCCTTGTTAGACTTAACTAGCTTCAAGGCACCTATGTATCTTCCCACGACCTGCAAAGGCACTGACTGTGTCACAACCAGTGAAGCCATGCATGCCAAGCAGGGCATCAGAGACACCACTTCAAAGCGATTCGCCTAGCTTCATTATGTCCAAGAACCGGGTCTTATTTTGGGTTCCACATTTTTGATAGATAGGACAGTGAATGTTCTTGTTGAATCCTAAGCATAGCACCAACATATCTGTGTCCTCAGCAGTGATGACAACTGCTTTGTAGCCAGAATCTGCTGCATGGAGAGCATGTAACAGCATGCGAGCGTCAGCTTCTTCTTTGGAAGATTTGAGCTCTGTTACCTCCACCAATTGTTATTTTCTGAGTTTGTAGCGGACTTCATCACACGTAACATACAATGTCTAGTTCTGGAGTTATTCTCTGTTTGGGTCCCTTCCATTCATCAACCAAGAATTTGATAAGGCTTGCTTTGTTCGAGGAACTACAGAGCAGTTTCCTCTATTGTTGGATGTTGTGGCCAGGTGCTATGTTCTTGAACTGAATGCTTGGTGTACCTCTGTTGGTTCTTTCCGCATCTTTTATGGATGTCTCCTTGTAGTTGTCAAAGACAACATCAATGCGTTGGCTCTTGGCTCCTTCATGGAAGACCTTGGCTAGGGCTGATTCTGCCAGCTGTGCGAAAGTCTTCTCATCCTCATTCCCCTACTGCACCAAGCTCATCCCATCGATGATGGTTTTTGATGATTCTGGGATGACGTATGCAGGAGCAACGCTTTTCTCCAGCTCTCTCGCTAGAGCAGCTCTATTGGTCTTGCGCGAAGATCCATCGCCATTGGCGAGGGCCCATGGCAGAGGGCCAAGGGGATGAGCCAAGACATCACTCATGTGAAGCTGTCGGCTCTCAGCCACTAGGATCATGTGGCCAAACAAGTTTCTATCAGCCTTCCAAACTGCTTGCTTGACTTGTCCTAGGATGCATGGCTTTTTTTGGATGTCAGAGAATGTTTTCAGCTTCATTTTTGACATTTCGTCATGGAACTTGTAGTTCCAGCTTCTAGTCATTCTCGTTTGAAAGCTTGTGAGCACCAAGGAGATCTGCTGCTATAGCTGGTGGTGCAACAGTTGCTGTTGACAAGCTGACAACATCTGAGTGGTCTTGACTAAACAGAGTCAGGACATCAGCCTCATCTCTTCTGATCCTAGGCAACTGTAGATCTGGGTGAGTGAGATGTGAATCACCATGACGCACCATGCCCATTAGCTTTCGCAGGTTGTCACTTCGGTACTCTGATGTCATGTAATACTTGGTGACAGCTGCTGGTTTGAGGCTGAACCCCTTTGTTCCACCAGGTGTTTGTGCGTCCTCAATTGTCTGGTCCACAGGAATTCCCCAAAGGGATTCATGCTACCAATCTGGACCGAGAAACCACATTGCAGGAAGTGAGCATGTACTTCAGGTTGGTCAACAGCTAGTCTTGTCATTGATGCCTAGTAGTAGGGCAGGAAACGGGCGTAGTTCAGCTTGTCATGCGCAAAGCACCAAGGAATATGGTGTGGCTATGTTTTGATTGATTAGCAGAAAAAAGAGGTAATGATTATGAATGAAATGAAGGCGATGAAAGTTTTTTGACACTTACCGATTTAATCCAGTGCAGGATGAGCATCTTCAGAAAGGTCCCATAAACGAAGCTCACCTTGCGTGCATGAAATAGCACCCTTTTTAGGCAAAAGTTTCTATCTCCGCATGTTTCTTTGTAAATACATTTTATTTTTTCTTCTGCTGTAAGTAAATGCAGAACTGCACACGATTATGGTCATCCAAATACAACAACGTACATAAGCGTATACAGCGTAACAAAACGTGTGTGAAAAATGTAACTTTATTTTTACAACATTTGATTTATGCAAATAATTTACAAATAATCTGGTTAATGAACAAAATTATATCACTGTTAAGATGATATTACCACATCTGCAATTTTGTGAAATTTCGCTAAAGCGCTTAGCAGTGAAAACGGTAATATAGCTCAAAATATGAAAAGCTGCTTTTGTGCAAGGGTTATATATATGAATCGATTTATATCAATCCGACAAACAGCTTAGTATAGGTAAAGTTTTACGCCCTGAGATGGTACCAATATGTGGTCTTGCCCATGGACTTAAGCCTACAAATCAAACTCTAAAAGTGCCTAGGAAAGGTGCCTCGATGCAACATTTAACCCACCTTGGGCAATAGGTTACCCCTAACCAACCAAAAGGAAAGGAGATGTTTGCAACCCATAATCCTTTACTGCGTTAATATTTAAAGCAACAGGCCACCGACAAAGTTTAGCGACTCTAAGCGAAGACGCATGAGAGACGTGGTGAAGAAGAGAAGATAAAGAAATAAAACGTCAACTTCACATTTAAGAAAGACTACTGGGGGTAGTTAATTTCAACATCAACATAAGTTTAGCCTCTTTTTCCCACGTGAATTGGGATTTGAGTGGCTTAACATATTCCCGTCGGCCAAGTAGTTCCAACAGTAATTCTCACTGTTGGTAACAACCTGATTGAGATAAGAACTCATGGATCGAAAGAACGCTTTTTTGCTGGACCCGATGACATTTTCGAACAAAGGTTCAGGAAAGGTTGCATAAAGGTTAGGAGATTTGACTTCCCGAATTTAGATAAAACGAGTCTTACCATCTGCCACTGAGAGACCACCAGTCCAAAGACAATGCTTCTCTGTACACTACTGCCCCCCCCCCCCCCCCCCACCCCCCCCCCCCCCCCCCCAATTAGTTGGGTGTCCCCGTACAAATATGTCAGTTGTACGGGGACACCGTACACAGTTGGTAATAGGACTATCTGCTAGGCTGTGATGTGACCTCACTAAGCAGGGGTATATAGTTTAGGATTATAAACAATAGACTCAATACAATGTAGAACAATTCCTTATCAGAGCTACTTGCCCTATAATTTACTAGAGTACAACATTTACCATGATAAGAAAAGGCCAAATGGCTAAATGTCCCCTTAATGTCCCCAATAAATAGTAACATCTATTTCTTTGATAAATGGAATGCTAAACGCAATGCTTAAGATATGTCCCCCTTTTTCATTTCATAAATCTGGTCACCTTATTATGAAGCAGGGGCGGTTCCTTAAGCTACGGCCACACCAAGCGCGTTACGCGCGTGGTGTGGCCGTACCTTTAGAGGAGGCAACGGAGGCCAAGCCTCCTTGTGATTTAAAAAAATGTAATAAAGATTTACGTGATGATGAAATTATTATTAAAAAATCTATACTTTTAAAAATTGTCTGTGCAATGTGTTTATTACTGAATAATTACATGAAAATGTTGAAAAAAAGAGTATGCTAGGGAGGGAGGGAGGAAAAGAGGCCAAAACTCTCCTTTGCCGCGTTTGAGAATAAAAAATAACCAATCACAATTCAGTTTCACTGTTGCGACTTGCGAGGTAAATGATCCATACCATGTTAAACATAGGAAAGGTGGCCAGCCGCGTCTACGCCTTGCAACTGTAACACTGCTGAAATTGGACGACAGCATCTGTCAATCCAATCTCCTGAGCCAATTGGATGCAGTCAGCAGCCAACAGGCATCTACCCCCTTTACCGTCCTCTCAACATCCCTACTTTTATGCATAGGGGTACCACAACGCCAGAAATCCTCCTGCTTGGTGACTAACATTAAGGGAGTGAAACTCCCGGCTGGTGTCACCTATTGCTTTTCCAATGGCAAGACTGGTGATTTTATTAACCTTGTCCCCAAACTGCTTGAACACCATAAGTCAGTAAAAACTGTCATCATTCACACTGGGTCAAATGATCTTATGGATAGAAATTCTGAAAGACTGCATGATGAATTTGAGGAACTTGTTTTAAAATTGAATCCTTGGGAAAGCAGTGCATTTTATCAGGTCCCATCCCCTCTCCCTTCAGGAGAAATGAACATTTCAGTCGTCTCTTTGGAATGCATCAGTGGCTCTGTCATTTTTGTCTAGCAGCTGGTTATAATTTTCTTTCTAACTTCGACTCTTTCTGGACTAGACATAACCTCTTTGATACAGACAGGCTCCATCTCAGCATAGAGGGAACCAGGCTGCTCACCTCAAACTTGCTGAAGCATATAGCACATGGCATCTGACATAGGGCCCAGCCTGACCCTCCCCTGTTACCTTCGTGTACCACTCAACCCCATCAGTATGAGGGTCTTGCTGATCTCTCTCCTCCGAACATTGGAACAATTCCCGTTTTGGTGAGGCCTAGGATGACACGTGTGCACACTTTTCTCAGTGCTAACGTCTCAAACCAGACACCTGCTCCACCATTGGGCCCATCTTCACCTACTCCGGCCATCATGACAGCGCAGTCTCTCATCCCTGTAGTGATTGTAGTGACTGGCCAAACCTTGGCAAAAAGGGATTGTAAACGCTTCCCTCCCCGCGGGTCTGACCAATGCAACCTACAGCCTGTCTCCAAGCAATCTCAGTCTACCACAGACAGTAAAGTTTGCGCTGTGGAATGTTAGATCCCTTACCAAGAAGTCCTTTTTAATTAATGATCTTATTAGTACAAATAATCTTGACTTCCTGTTTTTAACTGAAACCTGGCTAACCTGACTCAGTCAACCATAACATCACTCTCATTGAATCCGCCCCACCAAATTATCTTTTCCTGAGCGTCAACCGTGAAAATAGGCGAGGTGGGGGGATAGCTACAATTTTTAAAGACTCCTTTCACTGTAAACTGTCAACCTATGGTCAGTATGATTCTTTTGAATATTTATGTGGTATTGTTAGGTGTTGTCCTAAGATTCTGCTGTTGACCATCTATAGACCTCCAAATCTATCAGTTGTTATGTTTCTAGAAGAATTCTGTGAATTATTATCTGAAATCTGTGTTCCTTTTGACAGCATTATTATATCTGGTGATTTCAATCTTCACATAGATAAATTTGACAATCCTCACTCAAGAGATTTCTGGCTCTACTTGACACTTTTAATTTGACACAACATGTACAGGGCCCTACTCATTCTCAGGGTCACACACTCGACTTAGTCATCACTAAAGGTGTGACTGTCTCTTTAGACATTAAGGAACTGGGTGTCTCTGACCACAGATGCATTTTCTTTAATGCCTGTCTGCCTGCCTATAGCAAAACCACCTCTTTGGTCACTTCTAAAAGACTACTTAATGACAGTACTAGTGCTCTTTTTGAGCAAGCACTCTTAAAGGTCACTAACCCATTAGAACAGACAGCAGATGGCCTACTAGATTATTTTAACTTGGTTATGACTCAGATAATGGATGAAATTGCTCCATATAAGGTCAAAGCATTATCTGGTAAACAGAAGGCACCGTGGATGAAGAACCCACTGGTCACTTCACAAAAAAGGGAATGTAGGAGAACAGAAAGGAAATGGCGCAAATCTCACCTCAATTGTGACTACAAAGTCCACAAAGAAATGCTCTATAAATACAACTCAGTAATTAAGACAGCAAGGCAATCCTACTTCTCTAACATTATCAACAGTAAAATAAACAATACAAGGGCTCTTTTCTCTACTATTGACAAGCTAACAGACCCCTCTTCTCAGCTTATACCCGAATTTTTCTCTATTGAAAAATTTAATGAATTTGCAACATTTTTCATTCAGAAAGTTAGCAACATAAGGAACCAAATAATCTCCAAACCATATGTTGCTATACGTGCTGAAATGCCAACTAGTAAGGATGATGCTACAACCCTGTCTCACTTCAACTCCATTAACTCTGACACTCTGGAGAAAACTGTGCGAAGTCTAAGTTCCTCTACATCTGAGTTAGATGTCTTACCAACAAAGTTCTTCAAAACTATTTTCCACCTCATCTCAGCCGATATTCTTCAAATAATTAACACCTCCTTACAGACTGGAATCTTTCCCAAGTCCCTGAAAACAGCTGTGGTGAAGCCTCTCCTTAAAAAGGCCAGTCTTGACGCATCAGCACCCAGCAACTATAGGCCCATATCAAACTTACCCTTCATAGGTAAGGTATTAGAAAAGGTAGTTTTTACCCAAGTTTCTGCCTTTCTGACTGCGACTTGCTGCTTTGACCTCTACCAATCAGGTTTTAGAGAACATCACAGCACTGAAACAGCCCTCATAAAGGTAGTAAATGACATTTGCACAAACAACGATGCAGGTAAAACCACAGTCCTTATGCTTTTAGATCTTAGTGCAGCTTTCGATACTGTTGACCACCATATTCTCTTACATAGACTGGAACACTGGGTGGGCCTCTCTGGAACTGTTCTTAGCTGGTTGAGGTCTTATCTAGAAAATATAAGTTTTTACGTCGCTATTGGGAATTTTAAGTCAGAACCTATGCCCTTATCCTGTGGCGTCCCTCAGGGATCGATTCTCGGCCCTCTTCTGTTTAACTTATACATGCTCCCCCTTGGCGCGCTCATCAAACAGCATTCCATCTCTTATCACTCCTATGCTGATGATACCCAAATCTATCTGTCTTTATCTCCTGATGATCTCTCCCCCATGGACTCTCTCTATCAGTGTTTCACTGATATCAACACCTGGATGTCCCAAAATTTCTTACAGCTAAACACTGAAAAAACAGAGGTTATAACTTTTGGTAAGGAGAACCAAAGAAATAAGCTTGCTGCTCAACTTAATACAAAGGGTTTCAAGGCAGTTGATTCTGTTAGAAACCTAGGAGTGATTCTTGACAGTGACCTAACTTTTAGCAGCCACATCAAGTCAGTCACTAAATCTGCCTTTTATCACTTAAAAAATATTTCTAAACTGAAAAAATTTTTCATATGTCGACCAAGAAAAACGTATTCATGCCTTTATTACTAGTAGGGTCGACTACTGCAATGGTCTTTTCACCGGCCTACCTCAAAAAACAATTAAACACCTTCAAATTATTCAAACGCTGCAGCCAGGTTACTTACACAAACAAAGAAAAGAGATCATATAACACCTGTACTAAGGTTCCTACACTGGTTACCAGTATCATTTAGAATTGATTTTAAAGTTTTATTACTTGCTTTTAAATGTCTTCAAAACCAGGGACCCCTTTATCGTAAAAATATGCTACCAGATCTCTTAGATCTGGAGAGCTTCTTATGCTGGTTCAACCCTCTGCCCGTACTGTAGAGTAAGGGTTGTTGTTGAAAACGCTTTTGGCCGGCTTAAAGGAAGGTGGCGGTGCCTCCTGAAAAGGAACGACTCTGATCTCCAACTGGTGAAGTCTATGGTCATGACTTGCTGTGCTCTGCACAACCTTTGTGAAAATCATGGAGAGACTTATGAGACAGAGTTGGATGTACAACCAGCAGAGCCTGGGGTGGCAGTGGCACAGGATGTAGAGGGCATCAATGTACGGGAGGGTCTAATGCAGTTCTTGTTGGCGAATAATTAACGTTAATGTTAGAATACATTTTGAATTTGCCATGTAGGTATACACTTCACATTTTGTATGTTGTGAGAACATTAAACTTTTGTACTTTTCATACGTCTCCACTTTTGTGGAGGCCCAATCTCACCTTTTAGCACCTTTTAGCATTGGTTCAGTTCCTTTATTTCTGGGGTGTCAAACCCATTTTTAGCACGGCCAGATGAGCATTATGTTTTTCCTCAGAGGGCCGCCATGCCTCGTCTACATGCGTGACCACAAACTATCTGGTTTCTGGCCATATCAATCACAGTCCCAATACGTCTGTGTTATAACTTCCTCACCACTTCATCTCGTCTTCCTTTCCTGTTGCTAAACGGTTCAGTTTTGCACCTCATAGTTGAGTTCAATAGTGACATGCCGTGCATGCAGACCTGCCTGTGCTGTGTTGCTGAATTGCAATTATTATTTTGGGAATCATTAAAACTGATTTCAAGCAGGCCACAGAGCTGCAATTATCATTCAAGCGTTTGGGATCAGGCCTACGGCGACACATTAGTGCCATAATTCACTAATGTGATAAAAGATGCATTCGGGCGTATTATATTATTCCACACGCGTATATATTAACTGCGAGCGCGCAAATGATCTCTGCGAGCGCAAAACAGCCTCTCGCGCTCGCAATTACCTCAGCGCGCACAAAACAGCCTCTCGCGCGCGCAAATTACCTCAGCGGGCGCAAAACCTCTCGCGAAAGTATGGCAAGCCATCCCCGCCAGAAAACGGCATCATTTAGACGCGTATCAACTTCATTACGCCGTAAAAAACGCCGTAAAATGTAGAAAGACGCCGGAAAATACGCCGTCATGCGCAAAAAAGCGCCGCTTTTACACCGCAATTGAGCCTTTCAAGAGCGCGCGTAAAAAGCGCCGTTTTGAACATCAAACCGCACGTAAAATACGGCGCTTTTGTGCACATCACAACGCCGTAAAATACGGCGTTTCTCTAGTATGCTAATAATCTCCGCCCTTCTTTTCTCTCAGCCAATGCATTTTAAGTGTTTGCGCCCAATCGCTGAACAAGACAAGCAGACCAAATCAGTTCAACACAGATCTCCTCTCATTTGGCGTTAGTTGTAGCGTCATCTATAGATATATATATTAGTAAATGCAGTTTCAACGTTGTGATAACTGTGGGCCAATCGATAGAGACGTTTGCTATGTAGGGAAGAGGTTGTCGGATCGAATCCATTTATTGTCAGATTTGTGCTTTTGTCAGATGGTCACGCTTTTATGATCGCAATGCTTTATAGTCCGCAAGCCAGACCTCCTGTGTTATAAGTTCCAAATTCAGTGCCTTTTTAGTCAGCCAGCCAGATCATCTAGGTGTCTTGTTACACGCTTTATAAGTTAATTATATTTAAATTATTACAGCCATGGAGCCTTTATTTTCGCAGAGTTATCGTAACATCCTCTCTTGTTCAATCGATATAAATACACAGTGGAAAGGAGTGAGAGGGAGCCGTAGAGAGAGACACTGATGAACTGGGGAGCCATGCTCTAACAACGTTCAGAGGCTTGTAAACAGTCTACTGAGTCTGACACGGTGCTTAAATGGGCTCTGGAGACGCAGGAATGTTGTTGGATTCAACTATTTGTGCATGGAAGCAAAAAAATATCTCCCATCAAGGCCAACAGCAGAGTAGCCTACGAAAAGAATAGACTGATATGAATGCTTCAAATATTAAAACCCGATTGATTAGGCCTATACCGACATAATATCAGTCCTAATCCTGAACGCACCGTGCGTACATTTTTCACGGCATTTTCCCCCAGACAGACAGACAGACAGACAGACAGACAGACAGACAGACAGACAGACAGACAGACACTTTATTTATCCAAAACTAACTTTCATAATCCAGCAGGTTACACTATACAATAACTCTTACACAAATACAGACAGCCTATACAGTAGGCTAATACAGCGCCCACCTCAGCAAAAGGTAAAATGTAAAAAGAAGATATAAGCTACATTTAAAATACAGATGCTGTAGCCTACATAAAAATACAGATGCCACATGAAATATGAAAATAGGATGCAATGTATAAATATGCAAAACTAGGATATAACTAGGCTATAATGAGAATACTCGGTTACAGCTGTGCAATGACTATCCAAAATTAAATTAGTTTTATGGAAATATTTTTGTCTATGGAATGATCTTGTCACTTTACTGCCACACATTGTGTGTGTCAGTAAAGTGATAGAATATAGGAGGTAGGAGAATCCGTGTATGGTTCGTTCTTTGAATATTCCGATTTAAAACAAAATCAGAAAAAACAATTAACAGGATTGTTTTTATTTTTTTCTGATTTGGTTTTGAAACTGAAAAAGGGCAAAAGGAATAAACAAATTAACGGCATTTGTGTTTCTGTGTTTTGTGTGTTGGTTTTTTAAACCCGAAACAGAAAAACAAAAATAGATAGGCCTACATGCATAGTTATAGGCTACACCAGAAGGCAGAACGCAGCGAAGAAAAAAGAGCCAACCACCTTAAACAGCAATAGACTGTCTAATTATATTTAGCCTTAGTTATGGCCGCACTTGAACCTCATGGTGATTTTATTCGTGAACTAGGCTATTTGACACTGGAAAGACACACGACGCGATCAGTATACCGCTCTAAAGCAATCTAGTGCCCCGAAGTGCTCCATTATGACGGTGAGGAGCTTCTGTGTGGAGCACAACCTTAAAAGAAGAATTCTAGTATCCGATTTAGTTTCAGATAGTCCACTCGCAGACTGGTCGCCGGCTCCCATGGGAAACAATAAAGCTGGCCATTGTAGAATGCGAGAGACTCGATGGAACGTTTGAAACGTCTTTATATGTTTTTTATTCATCTCATCTCATCTCATCTTCGTCCGCTTATCCGGGGTCGGGTCGCGGGGGGAGCAGCTCAAGCAGGGGGCTCCAGACTTCCCTTTCCCGGGCCACAGGTGTTGACAGCTCTGACAGGGGGATCCCAGAGCGTTGCCCGGAGCATGTGAGATATAAATCTCGCACCCCTATCCTGGGTCTTGTTTCCCCGAGGTCCCCCCCTTCCCCACGGACGTGCCTGAACACTCCTAAGGATCCCCTGGCATCCTACAAATACCCGAACCACCTCATCTGACTTCCTGTCCAAGTCAAGAAGCAGTCGGCTCTAATCATAGTTTTCCTCACGGATGGCTGAGCCTTCTCAACCATCCTAATGAGACGCCAGCCACCCTTCTGATAAAACTCATCTTCTCGCCCCGCTGTGTAACCCACATCTCGTCCTTTCGGTCATCACCCAACCCTCATGACCTAGGTGAGGATAGGAACGAAGAATCGAACGGTTAATCGAGAGCTTTGCCCTTGCGGGCTCAGCTCTCGTTTTTTCCGATAACAACGGTGCGGTAAAACGAACGCAATACCGCCCCCGCTGCTCCGATTCTCCAGCCAATCTCACGCTCCATAGTACCCTCACTCGCGAACAAGACCCACGAGGGTACTTGAACTCCTTCACTTGGGTTAAGGACTCATTTCCTACCCTGAGTAAGCAATCCACCGGTTTCCTGCTAAGAGTCATGGCCTCAGATTTAGCGGTGCTGATCCTCATCCCCAGCCGCTTCAACACTCGGCCCGCCAGCCGATCCAGTGAGTGCTGAAGGTCACTGCCGATGATGATACCATGAGGGACCACATCTTCTGCAAAAAGCAGTGACGAGACCGCAGACCCACCGAACTGCAACCCCTCCCCACCACGACTACCCTCGATATCCTGTCCATGTATATCACAAACAGGATTGGGTGCAATGCCAGCCCTGGCGGAGACCAGCACCCACTGAGAACGAACTGACTGGCTGCCGAGGGAACGCAAATGTATTTTTATTTATTTTTAAAACAACCTCTTGCCTACAGAGCAAGCGTCTCTATCGATTGGGCCACGGCCACGGTGACCACACTGTTGTAATTGGATTTACTAATATAAATCTATATGACGCTACAACTAACAACAAATGAGAGGAGAACTCCTCAAAGCAGATCTGTGCTGGCTGAACTGATTTGGTCTGCTTCTGGGTCTGCGATTGGGCGCAAACACTTCAAATGCATTGGCTGAGAGAAAAGAAGGGCGGAGATAATTAGCATACTAAAGAAACGCCGTATTTTACGACGTTGTGATGTGCACAAAAGCGCCGTATTTTACGCGCGGTTTGATGTTCAAAACTGCGCTTTTTACGCGCGCTCTTGGAAGGCTTAATTGCGGCGTAAAAAGCAGCGCTTTTTTGCGCATGACGGCGTAAAATACGGCGTTTTCTACATTTTACGGCGTTTTTTACGGCGTAATGAAGGTGATTCGCGTCTAAATGATGCCGTTTTCTGGCGGGGATGGCTTGCCATACGAAAGATGTTTTACGCTCTCGCTCGAATTTAATTTTGGCACAATGGGGGAGGGAACCAAGGCAGGGCGGGCTTTCCTATGATTGGCCGTTGTCTGAAGCGCGATATTTGATTGACAGCCCTCCTCACCCTCCTCTAATTCAAGTCTGAATTGTACAGTAAATGGCTGAAACGATAGTTACGTATTGTAACTACCAGATTCTATGAGTATAGGCGCAGCCTTTAAGTGTCGGCCTCATTGTCCTTTAAATAGCTGAAGAAAAGCAGTTTATTGGGAGCAGAACGTCCGCCGGCGCCCGACTATATCTGCGAAATGCGGACGTCGTTGAGGCACGCCGCACGCGGACATAATTGAGGCCCACGCTGTTGGTGGTCGGGGATTACACATTTTTCAGTGCTATGGCTCACGCCTTGGGATAACCCAATAGCGATAGCCTTAAAAGGATGCGCCTATACTCATAGAATCTAGAGTTACAATAAGTAACTATCGTTTCAGCCATTTACTGTACAATTCAGAATTGAATGAGAGGAGGGCTGTCAATCAAATATCGCGCTTCAGAAACGGCCAATCAATCATCCAAGTTTAATTTCTTATTTCATTTCATTGATGACTGAGCATGATGACCCCACCCAACCGCTTTTGTGGTAAGCATTGCTAAATAACAATGATGTATAAGAGTAACGTCAAAATTACTACCAGTTCATTTCTATTTTCAGGGGTTGTTTGCCCGTTCAGCTAAGACGGGCCCGTTCAGCTTGTTCTGATGTTGCTCATTACCCTCAGTGGTCTCACCCTGCTCTGTCTCTCTGTGATACTTATTCTTATTAATTAAAAACTTATTCAATAAAGTGAATTTCTTCTAACCCTAACCCTTTTTCGTGTTACCCTTTGTACAAAAGTGACGTAGCCTACTCTTCAATACACATTGATATTTCATTTAAAAGAAACTGTTGTTGAATTCTGGGTCATTGTCCTTAATAAGAATGTATTATTTAGTTATAATATGTCATACTTACCTTTATTTTGATGAGTAACGCCCCAAAAAAAACATGAGGTATTTCTTACTGTAAAATAACATGATTCTTATTTAGAGTGTAAGACAGCGGTTAGTCTTACCCTTTAAGTAATAGTGATGTATTTCTTACAGAAATAACATACTTATTTGCGCGTAAGAATTCTGTATTTCTGTAAGTAAAAAACGCTTCCCCACCATCTTCCTCTTTCGTCTGACTTACGTATATCTTACCATTGCCTTTCTTGATGCCTAGGCTTTCGCCCCCGCAGAGTCGGAGGCGGGGGCCGGGGGCTGGAGGTCTTCCTAAGAATTGCGGTAGACTTACGTACGTTTTATTAGTGACTCCTCTCATCGGTGACTCCAAGTCACCTGGAGATTACAGAATTGTTATGAACACATACGTAAGTGTTATCCGGGCTGGCACAACCCACGTCTCCTCCCGGGGCCTCGGGCGCAGAGTCGGAGTCGGAGTCCGAGCCCGAGTTGGAGATCTCTGTAAGACTTACGTAATTCTTATGGAACACACAACCCGGTCGCCGACATAGGATTTTATTGACCCCCACTTGCAGCTAGGGGGTGCCAAATTCGTTCAAGAGCATGTTTGCCTAACCAGCAACCAACCTACCAAGTCTATAGTCTGTAGCAATTTGGGAAGGGGGTGTTTTGGGCTTCAAACCATTTTTTGGGCCTACTGAGTGAAAAGTAAAAAGTGACTTCACTTGAAGCTAGGGAGTCCAAATTTATGTCAGAGGATGCCTTCCTCCCCAGCATCCAACATATCAAAGCACAAGTCAGCTGTTTGGGACAAAGGAGGAAAAAAAATAGGCTTTATGGTGTGCTCAGCAAGGGTGACCACATTCGTGTCGGAGCACAGTTGCCTAACCATTACCCAGCCTTTGCTTGGATAGTTTGCTCCCCATTTTTGTCAGAGGATGCTGGGGATACGTAATTCTTACTAACGGCCCACTGGCCGTCTCCTCCCAGGGCCTCGGTGCACCCGAGACCTGCAAGAGTCGGCGGCACGCTAGGTATTAGTTCTTAGTAAGAAGTACGTAAGTCCAACTAGTAAATACGTGTCCTTCTAGTAATTACGTGTGTCTTACTTTGAGATGAAGTAAGAATTAAGTATGTCCTAGTATGACTTGCGTGTTTCTTACTCCGGGAACGGATGTATGTAACAATTACGTCTTCTTTAGTAAGATATACGTATGTCTAGGGTTGGTATTGTGATTCTTACAAAAAAATACACAATTATTACGTAAGAAAATAAGGCATACGTAAGTCTTATGGCGAGGACGACCGTAATTCTTATAAATCAACTCACTTTAGACACCTGGTCGACGTTTTTGTCATTTCATTTCCACTTACTTCTTTCTTATGGAACCGTCACCAACCTGCAACCTAAATTCGACTAGATGCACAAGTCAGCTGTTTGGGATGTTGGTCAAAGGAGAAAAAAAACGAATTTATTCGTTTATTCGTAGGTAGGATAATAATTTGTTTGGTGTAGTTGACAAACTGAATGGAAATAATGTCATTACAAGTTTAAAACCCACAAGCAATTTGTCGCTGAATGATGAAATGTCATGTGTTTCATGAAAACCTGTATCAAAAAGAAACATGAAGTATGATCTGTGAATGGCCGTCTCTGCTCCAAGTGCATAGCGAATTCATTGCATAAGGTGAGTTTAACTCATTAACACATTATGTCATTACTATTTAGGCATACTATCATGATAATAAAATAAATAATATAATATATAATATTTTGTATGTGAGGCTATTGTGTTTTGTACCAGAAAGCATTGCAACTTTAAATAGTTTCCATGCTTCCACTACCACCGGGGATAGTTTGGGAATCGAGTCTCTGACACGTTTATCCTAAGAAATGTGTCACTTAGTTCAATGCTTAATAGGCTGAGGTGAATCACCATCAGCGCTTATATGCCCTCTCCCCCTATCCAACACCTCTCCCCCTATCCTACACCCCCCTCCCCCTATATATGGAGCACATGATATGCTCAATTTGTCAATTTCCAGAGGCACAAGTGTAGGATAATAAAATAGTCAGAGTTAAAAGAAAAATGTATTGTAATTGAAATGTTTAAACACAATTAATCATTGTTTGATAAAATTAATTTAAACTGATTATTTTGCCATTCAAGAACCCTCCCCGTCATTAAACTGCCTTTAGCTACACTATTTAAAATTTGATTAAAAGGAGAAACTCTGTTACTATGTTCTTAATATATATAGGCTAGAATTTTTTGAGAGAAAAGTAGGGGTATAAACTCATCACCACTAGGTAATTGTCACTGGAAGAAATCTTAATGGGAATCAATATAAAATACTCTATTTCCGTAGCTTTTTCCTTTTGTTTATTCTTTATGCGTCTGATCTAAAGGGAACTTAAATTATATGGCCAGTTTGTTAAGACCCCAGGTGAATGGATGTGTCTAATTAAAAGTAACAAAGCCTGGTCCTTGAAACTAAGTAGTAAAATGGAGGCAATCCACCTTAAAATGTGTTCTAAGGTTGGTGTCAATAGGTCAAGAAATCACAAAATCGATGTAAAATAATGCAATGCTAAGCTCTAATGCTCAAAATTACACCTTAACGACATTTGCTCATCAACCATGATTGATTGACAAATAGCTCGGTACGCTTATCTCAGCGCCCCAAAGGGAT
Source organism: Gadus chalcogrammus (assembly GCF_026213295.1). NCBI lineage: Eukaryota > Metazoa > Chordata > Actinopteri > Gadiformes > Gadidae > Gadus > Gadus chalcogrammus. The sequence continues at coordinate 7,384,053 of NC_079412.1, read as the reverse complement.
CCTGAGAAAATGAGATTGATTCATACAATAACTTTGTGTCACATTGAGAGATGTGTGCAAAATAAATCCCCAAATCTTCTAAGAAACCACATGTTCTAATGAGACTAAATGTGGTATACATGCTATACGGAGTGCCTGACTCTCAAACTCTTGTACAGATTCTTCTAAAATAAGAACGATGAGTTAATATTTAAATGAGCAAACATCTTCGATAAATCACAAGTATGCTCAAGTAGGTTCGGGGCCTTGGCATATATAGGCACATATATGGCACCCCCTTAAGAGGTGTGGTGTATGAAGCGCCACAAATGTCACAGGGTGAATTTTCATTTTTTCTCTTTTTTAAAGGGGGCACAAAAGGGGGCATCTACTCTTAAACCATGACCGGGATTCAGTACAAATTGCCACATAGGACTTCAGTGTGGGTGTGGGATTAAAGCAGCTTTAATTATATTATATTACATGACTTGTGATTTACAAACTAAACTGATTTATTGTTTTAGCTTACCCTTTTTATCTGACTCTTTCCAGTAGGTTTACTACTTTAATGCACTCACTTGATAAAATTAATTCTGCTCTTGTTTTTCTGAATCAACAACATAATTATCTCAGAACTCTGTGATAAGGCTTTATGGAATCACAATTCTGGGTAACGCTCTATATTATGGTCCTTGTGATAAGCCTTAGTTAATAGCTAATAAGACCCTTGTTATATGCGTATTAACATTAATTGGTGTTAATCAGACTATATAAAAGTGTCAATAATAACATAATAATCATGTTTATTGCGAGATTATAATACTTTCATGTGCTAACTATTTATCGATTGCTTAATAACATTAATAATAGTCTTATGAGTTTCTTATAGTTGTTAATAAAAGCATTACAAACCCATTTATTGAGTCTTACTACCGCACATGTTGAGTGATTGTGATCTGTTTTGTGCCGCATATGTGTTCAACATCAAGTGTTCGAACATTTGGAAAACGTGTCTGAATCATCAGCACCCAAAAACCAACAACTGACAGTCAAAAGATAGGCACAAGCACAGAAAACATGGATGAGAGGAAAAGGTCTGAACTGGAGGACGACCCGTCTGGTAAGTTTAAGAATGTATTGCTATAGTAATGTTAGCTGGTTCTAACAAACTTTTATTGGCTTGCATTACTTTCTTTCAGAGGCTTTGATAGATGGGTTTTTAATGTGTTTATTAATAACTATAAGAAACTCATAAGACTATTATTAATGCTATGAAGCGATCAATAAATAGTTAACAAGTTTCTTATAAGTGCTTATTAAAGTCTCATAATGTCACAATAAACATGATTATTATGTTATCATTAACACTTATAGTCTTATTAACACAAATTAATGCTAGTAAGTATTTAATAGGGGTCTTATTACCTATTAACTAAGACTTATTACAAGGACCTTAATATAAAGCATTACCCATCTCGGCTGTTTTTCTGAATTAATGAGTTACCAAAAAATCCCAAGAGAAGCTCTCATTATCTTTAAGAGTCAGTGAGCCCACTGTTTCAGATGGAAACCAAACACTGATTTAAAACAATGCGTTTAGGGCTGATAGATTTAGGAAAGGGGGGGCATGTTATCCCCATGGTTATGATACACGCCAACTTTATGATACCTTTTTACTACCTTTGTTGTCTAACTGTTATGAGCACGAAACAATGAAAACAATGTTTCATGGATATCCGCCACAGTAGCGTTGTACTATAGGTGAAGGGGAAGCCTAACCCTCACCCGGACGTGGACATTAAACACATCGCTGCTCAGAGAGGGCTTCACCCTCCTGGATCTGCAATGTCATCAGATCAGAACATCCCATTAGAACATCAGATCAGAACATCAGAACAGCAGAACATCAGATCAGAACATCAGATCAGGACATCCCATTAGAACATCAGATCAGAACATATGAACAGAACATCCGAACATCAGATCAGAACATCAGAACAGACTTTCCGTCTGAACAATCAAAGTCCTGGGGTGCTCCAAGTCGACAAACTAATAACAATGCCATCAATATTACCTAAGGACACGAATACCTCCCAATATCACAAGCATAAACCAAAATCTAACTGGATTAAATTTAACAGGCGAAACACGTTTGCTTCTATGAAATAGAGCTTCTCTTGGGATTTTGAGGTATCTCGTAAATTCAGAGAAACAGTAAAATATTTTTTTGCAACGAAACGTATCTCAGAACTGAGATAATCTTATTGTTAGTTCAGAAAATGGCTTATAATTTTTTGCCATCAAAACTTCTATGAATTCTGAAATAATTTACTCTCAGAAATTCAGAACCGTGGCGAATTTAATTTTGCCATTAAAACAGATCTCAAGTTCAGAGCTAATTAGCTGATTAATTCCGAATAACAGCAGAATTTTTAATCCATAAAACCTTATCTCAGAATCCTGAGATAATTAGCTAATTAATTCAGAAAAACTGAGCAGAATAGATTTTTATTATATTATATTGTTCATATTTATAAGTGAATGCATTACGCTTCTGTAGTTTCTCAACAAATGAACCTGATTAATACTGGTTTTGGTGGACAAACAATATTTTGGATACACACATTAGACTTCAAGTAATTAATCCAATTCATAAAGTGAACAGTAGTGCAAACTTTTGCAGCAGATAATAAGCATTAGGATTCATTCAGCATTATCTCCTCGAGGTAAACAAGGGTTAAACAAATACAGAACAACATATAAATGAATATAGACTGACATAGTTGGTCTTCAGGGTGTTTAGAAATTATTTTCTGATGACTGCTGAGCTGACACATGGAGGAAGTTGCAGATAATTATACTTATAATTGATCATTACACTATCACATTATCATATTGCAATATATTCTTTGTATTTTAATAAAGCTGCATTTACACTCCTTATACCCACATTCACATAAGATCAAACACAACCCATTATTTACAATAAAAGCATTTGCTTACAACCACCAAATAGTACACTAACAACACGTGCGCTGTTTCCAATTATGAATGTGAACAAAAACAGCATTTCCCAAGTTGAAGAGCTAAATTTATAATTTCAGTGACTTACTTTGACTAACTCTCATAAGGTTGGCTTAAAAGACACATCCACAGTGACAGATAAATGACACTAGAACAGCAGTAAGGTTGCAGTTAATATACAGCACAGGGTTAGGGGTTAAATCCTATGTTTTAATGCATTCAGTTGTGGATTAACATTTCAAACTGACCTAGCACACTACTGGACAAGCATCTGTTTGGTAAACAGACCTATTGGTGCTATCTGGTAAAGCTGCACAGATGTTTACGTTTTGCCTTCTATGAATGTCAATACATAATGCTATTTGAGTTGAAACAGTATCAGTAATGCGTTCAAGTTTCATGGTGTATGGCACAAATTGGAACATTTAATTGGTGTCAACTACAATCTGTAATTTGGTAACATTACAATCTCCCTCCCAAAGCTTGAAGCCATAACAATGGGTAGACTCTCATAGATTAGAGATCAATAAATCCTATATAATGTATTGCAAACTGGTTGTGTTTTATGCTTGTCTCTTTACAACTGAAGAAGCTTCATTTGAGTTAAGACTTTAGGAACTTTAGTTAAGAACTGGTTATTAGTTCTGTCAGAGCATTCCTGGCATTAATGCCTTGAGCTGTTCCAAACTTAGAGACGGTGAAACTAATAATAATAATAATAATAATAATAATAAGAGTATTTATCTGAGAAAAAGATCACTTATGGCATAGCTTGATTCCCATCAAAATAATTCATTATTATGTTACTCAACTAGCCACAACAAAAATATATAATATTTTTCGATGTTCAGGGTGATTTTTCTATTAAGCCTTTCACATCAAAGATTCATTCAGATAACCTAAGTGAGTCATTATTACCTGTACTCCTGTAATTTGCTGAATCAGACATGATATATTTTTGGGAGGGTAGTTTATCCTGCTACAGCTGGGTTCCTATTGTATTTTAGATGCTTTTCGGTGCTCTTCTCTCATATTTGCGTTCCCCCAAGGTCCCCCCCGCCTGCAGGGTAGTGTCTCAGGCCGCCCCCCCGGCGCAGTGAGTGTAAGGCTACAGTGCAGCATCCACGCAGCAGGGATCCGATGTGATACATGGGCTGTCCATTGCGGACAGGGCCACGGCAGAGCCACGCCACCGTTGGGACCATCGGTACAGCCACCGCAAGGAGGTCTACAAGAAAATGGCGGCTCCAGTAGCTTTTCTGAACTGTACCAGAGTCTGCCGCAGGTTCTGGTTCTACATTACCACCTATGGCTCCCTGTTTTTCAGAATCCAGTTCTGCACTGTCTTCAATATGGCTCCTCTCTCTGGTGAAGCCCACTATCTGTTCTTGGGTGGTACATCTCTTTGGCTGGGAAGTATGAGGCATTTCTACACCTGGTGACATCCCTGGGTTACTTGGATTGTCCGGTGTTGCCTCTGTCTGTGGGCATACTTTTAATTCCTCCAACTCCAGCCGTGTCTCACTACAACTACTAGGGATTCCCTCCCTAATCTCTCCTGGCTGGACTTCTCTAGTGCATCCTCCTAATTCGAGACTACCCTCACACCCTACTTTTGGTAAATCTCCCTCTACCGCGTCCATATATTTCTTCTGTTCAGAGTAGGTGTTTCCCTGCCTAGATTGCACATAGGTGTTTTCATCCAAACTTTCTGGTTCTAAATCTATTCCTTTCTCAGAAGCGTGGGACAACCTCTCCACAAACTCTGTTGGTTTTTCTAATATACAAGTTTCCTTCTCTTTTTCGTCATTTTCCTGTTTTGCCTCTCCTTCAACTTCCCCCTTGCCGTAATGAGGAATCTCAATGGAGCAGGGTATCATGGACGACTGCGGTATGGCTGAAAGCAGAAGAGTTTTGGAGACAGTGATTGGTTCATTGGCTGCGGTTATTGTGGTAATGGAATCCATTTCTTCTTCACCCTCATCCGACATCCAGGTGGAAGTGGGACTGCAGGCCTGTGAGTGGAAAGTGCGTTGCTCTGTGATGGTGTCCAGGTCAGAAGGGTTACCAGTTGTGGTGGGAACAGGGCAGCTTTCTGTCTGGATGCCCATCTCTCGCAGGTGGTGCAAGTAGAGGTGGTGGTGATACAAGCAAGGGTGGCTAACACTGCTCACTCCGTCCAGGGCACGATGGAATGGGGACAGACGGTCCCCTGTGCACAGCTTCTCATAGGTGGAAGAGTGGGGCATGGTGTGGGCAAGGTTGTGGGGTAAAGTGTGAGGCAGAGTGTGGGAATAGCCTTCAGGAAGGGATGGGGTTAAGGAATGGGGAAAGGTCTGGGAGTAAGAGTTGAGTAATGAGGCCGTCTCCTCTGACAGAAAGGCGGCCTCCAGCAGCAAGTCAGCTCGGCTAGGGATGTTGCTTTCCCCGCAGCACACAAAGTCACTGTCCTGAGTGCCATCCCCGGACATGCAACGAAGCCCTGAACCCTTTCTTCTTCGGTCTGCAAATACTTGTTCGCTCAGCTTGTTGTATGTGGAGCTCCGTTTCAGCGAGTTGGCAGGAGACACATCACATGAACACACTGCCCTTCCTCCAAATGGAGGTCTTGGAATGGCTCCGGGACTCTCCCCCGATACAGAAGCAGGGGCTGAACCACCGACTCTGGCACGGCATACAGGCACACCCTCACCCTCCTTGGCCATGCTAGTCTGGGCTATCTCCATGTTGAGCAGTAGGTTCTCCAGCTTGTGGTTCTGGGCATTAATTTCCATGAAGAACTTCTGGACCCCTTCATCCCCACTAAGCCCCCCGGCATCACTCAGGCTATTGTGAACGGTTTCAACAACATCCTTGAGCTGCTGGATCTCGTGCCGCGCGTCTTTCAGGGCCAACTGGGCCTCCACCCTGTGACACTCTTCCTCGATCCAGTCCTCCTGCATTCTTGACAGCTGGCCTCTAAGCTCATCGATCTCCGTGTCTCTGAGGGGGAGGGAGTGAGGGAGGAGATGGAGAAGGAGGAAGGTTATTAAAAGCTGTAAATAAGTTTCAAGAGTTGTAAAGAGCGAGCAAAAGAGAGCATCAAACAAACAAAAAACAACAAATTGCTGCTCCCTCCCTCCCTATTTTTGTCTGGCAATGATATTTGTTGCATTTCACGCACCTGTAATTGACAGGAAAGTTGGATCCCTGAACCAATCAGAGTAGAGATGCCCTGATTGGTAAACCATTTGATGGGATAGGTGTCTAAATGTGTGAATACAGAGTAAGTTGCGCCAGACTCAAAACTAGCCAGCAAAACTCGGGGGGAGGACTAGAGGGGCACACATAGGTAACCACTAGGAGGGGGAGACATAATTTAACACAGGGAACTGTCATTCATGAAATTATTTCTTTATGCTCAATAAAATGGCAATTTGTTAATCTCCCAGACCGGAAGTCTCAGAAGCAGAGAGCAGGGCAAGCTAACTTGTAAGTAACCATGAACAAGTGATTGACAGCAAACAGAAACATCTGATCTGAACAAGGGACAGCACTCTCTGGCTTCTTTTCCAGCTCCTCAGAAGTTGGCTGAATCGACAAATTTTTTTGATGCTTTTCCTTCTACAATTTGGGAACCAGTGGAGGGGCTTTTGTCACGAGTTATAAGCCCTTTGTATCGGGCCTTGCGATTGGTTGGCGATTGGTTATGGCAGATCCAGAGTGGCACTGGGCAGGTCCAATCATTTTAAAACTTCTACAGACACCCGCCTCCAAGTGAGTGAACGTTTGTCAATTGAGCAGTTCCAGACCTTCTGTACAAATTAAATGAAGTACGATGGTCTGGTAGGACCAGGCTAGCCGAAAGTGGGGCTGAGCAAAGAAAATGGACCAGTCACCACTTGGGGAAGGTGGACGATGCTGCGGCCTTCCTCGAGACCTTCCAGGGAGTGGCCGAGATCTCGAGATGGCCTCGTCAGGAGTGGGCCCACCGTATCCTGCCACTCCTGACGGGGGAGGCCCAGCTCGGAGCCCACAGTCTGCCGGCCATGGCCCCACGGGACTTCGACACCGTTGCCAAGGCCATCCGGGACCGGCTTGGCCTAAACCCCGAAGAACAGTTCCGCGCGTTGATGTTCACAGAGGGGGACCGACCCTTCGCCTATGTCCAGCAGCTGCTGTACCACCTAGTACCGCTAGGCGGTCGGCCTAGCGGAGAGCCACCTGGCCCCCCCTCCGACGGCCCAGCGACCACCAACACCAGGCCCACGCACCGGTGCAGCCGCCCTGCAGCGGAACAGACCAACCCCGGTGCCGAGGGCGAAATGGGGGGCCTCCGGTGCAGAGCGGGCACGTGAATCGCCTCTCCACCCTCTCTGCAGATGGGCGTTCAGACAAAGCATAGAGTCAAGGCGGGGGTTAGTTCTGAGCCTCACGCATCCCCTGATTCTAGGGTTGGATTGGGCTGGGTTTCCACAGGCTGTTAGGGGGACCATGAGGGTGCGGATACGACAGGTAGGGACATGTAAGTCGGGTGCTGTGTTCTGTGCCAATGCGGGGGCGTCCAACGCTGTTCAGGGACCGGGGGAGGCGAGGGATCATCAACCCGAGGTCCCAGCACCGAGGTTCCCACCGGTGGAGGATTTCCACGCCAAACGCAGTGCTGACTTACTCACACTTTGTGGTAGTTAGGCATTGGCTTTATCGGGTCGGTCGTGAAACCCAGAGTGAGGAGATTGTCACCCAGTTGCTGGTACCTAGGAGCTGCCGGGAAATGGTTTTCCAGGTGGCGGGCCATTTGGGGTACGATAAAACACTCAACCGGATAATGGCTCGGTTCTATTGGCCGGGGATTCGGGCGGAGGTGCGCCTCCTGTCCCGAGTGTACCTTACGTTGGGTATCCAGTCTTAGATTTTACCGTTGGGAGTAAATCTGGTTACCAACAAGGGGGTGGTTGTTAGTCAAAGACAGCTGTATGGGCATCAAATACATCCTAATGAATGTGATCACAGATTGCTGGGATTGCACCAGGGCAGTTCAACACCATATCCCCACTGGCACACTACCCCTATCTGTGAAAGCTATTGGTCAAATAGCAACCGGAACGTAGATTAAAGCGCTGTTCTCGCACAGACATCGATAATAACAACATATTTCCCGATACGGTGTCCAACCTGTCCTGAACATACTACACCCCTGATGTAGTGAAAATCCGATTGCATGTTAAATCAAAACCGAATATCCGTCGAATATCAAACCGGCTTCTAACTTTTACCTGCTGATGCAGTCTGCTCCGGTAGAGCTGGTCTTTATCACGTCTCCTCCCGTCCTATTAACTGTATTTATGGGACAGAGCCCGATTAAATCTGGATAATTTAGTAAATTGGGTGTTATAGTTAAAGTTTTAAACTACATGTCCGAGTTATTTGAATCACAGCAGCTCCGCTAGCTCGATACTAAAGCACCAATATGACCAAACACAATGGCCAGAGGACCAGCATCCTTTCTTAACCGTGCAAACAGTTTTACTTGTTCTAGAATTGTTCATTATTTGAGGGTCTTAATGTTTATTTTCTTCAACTTTATCACAGTATTGAAGGGGAGATTTGGAGGTACCTGGTCAGGGCTTGGTCAGCCTACAAATCCCAGCTGTGGAGACTGCGGAGAAACTGCAGAGAGCGGACACTAACCCACTGCGCGATGTGACCTGGGAGTGCGTCTTTTCTGTGTCATTATTGGAGGTAAAATTCCGGTCCACTGAAGGGGTTGTTTTGTCTGTGGGACCTATGTGTAAGGGCTATTTATGGTCCAAATGTGGCCGTTTGTAGATGTCTTTTATTTTTTCAACAATTTGTCAATCTGGGGTTAATTCATGTTTCAAAGACCTTTGTTGTCTCACCTGTCCTGCAGTCTGTCGACGGTCTCTTTTAGCCTGGCCCGCAGGTGTCGTATACACACCTCCTTCTGTTGTAGGGGGGTGAGGTACTGCTCTGGGGGAGGAGGCCGGAGTCCATGGTTATCCGTGCATGACGTGTACTTCTGGTGACGTCTGGGACATGGTATGAGGATATTTTCAGTAGTAGACATTTCATTTCTCTGACAATCTGTATCTTAATTCAGTTTAAATAACCCATGCTATGCTAACCCTAAATGACTGATTAGTAAATATTTACCGGCTACATTATATGTTCTGATGCATAGTACTGCTTGATAAAAAAGGATTTGCGGAAATTTATTCTACCATACAGAACATCTGGAAGAACATTTAATTTAATTTGTTGGAGGAAATAGGCACCTGCCTTAATCCAAAAACTATTCTAATCTAATTCTATCCTTAAAGCTTCTACCATTCCTCATGAAATACTAATTGTGATTCTCAAATAGTACTATTTCACATTATCTAACAATATCCAAGTGATAGTATATAATTCTTAAGTCAAAGTGAAAAACTTTAAGTCAATTCATTTTTTTCTTTAACTTGAAGGCCCAAGTTGAAGTGTGGCCCAGATGGGCATCTTACCCCTTGGTAGGGCTGCAGTCACTGCCCTTACATGAGCCACTGCTGCTACTGTGGGTGGCATTGACAAACGGATCTCTATTACTGGCCGGAGCTGATGGCCGCCTGGTCAAAGGGGAGAGGATAAAAAAGGAATATGTTGCTAATGGACATCACTACAAGTCAATAACACACTTTTAGACAGTATAACAACATGAAAGAATTGGATGCAGATCGAACTAATCTAGATAATGTGAACATGCTCCAGCAAAGTCTTTTCTATGCATATTGAACTTAGACTTGAAGAAAAAAAAAAGAAAATGTTTGCAGAGGCCACACAACATCACAAATCATATGTCAACACCAGACATTGGATATGTGCCATGCACACTGCCAAATATAGTTGTGTTAGTGATGCCAAGTGCAAAACCGACCAATTGGGGAAAAAAAGAAGGAAAAAAGCTGTATTCGTCAGAACAATAACAAAATAGTATGAATGAAATCCCTTAAACTGTAAGGTGGGGAGGTGGGACTGAACATGCCATATTTACAAATGTATTAATTTCACAAATGATCTTATCAAGTCCATATATTCCCACAATGACAGAGACTTCATCTTTGAACATTGACAGTTGAAGATGTATTTAGCCTGAAGAACACATGCTTTGAACATTGACAGTTGAAGATGCATTTAGCCTGAAGAACACATGCTTTGAACAGTGACAGTTGAAGATGTATTTAGCCTGAAGAACACATGCTTTGAACATTGACAGTTGAAGATGTATTTAGCCTGAAGAACACATGCTTTGTTGGCTCATGGTTTAAAAAATAGAAGAGGAGGTACGGCGTCAACAAACCGCTTTCGGGGAGTTGAGGGAGCTTTTTCCGAATGACTGTGGTGCTCTGGAGACCTGGATGCATAGCCTTTAGATGGCGACTTGGTGGAATCATAGTCTTTAGATGGTGGCTTGCTGGACCCATGACCTTTAGATGGTGACTTGGTGGAGGCATAGCTCTTAGAGGGGGTCTTTGAAGACGCATAGCCTTTTGTTGGCCGCATCGAGACCATGTAACCCGTCTCCATTGGGACGTAGTCTAGCTCAATGAACTTGCAGTAGTCGAACCTGCCCATGCAGAGACAACAGGATGTTACATGGCTGTAGATTGAATGTCACCTTGAACAAGAAAGGTTAATATTCCCAAAATAGTAGTGATCAGTGAGGACGAGCATTAACCTAAGGTGGTAGGTCGCAGCCAAACACACAGAGGTCAAGAAAGCAGAGCCAATGTAGGACTGGATTTACGTCATCTTTCAAGAAATTATAGAAGTGATAGACAAACCCTTCCAAATGTGTTTGTATATTTAATACCCCAGAGTTGATTATGGAATATGAAGGGTTTGGTTTCCGTTTGTAGTCGAGTAGTATTGACCAATCCCGTTTGAGCTTGCTTTTGTTGAGTGGGGAGCAACAGTCTCGGAACCCATCCGTCACGCCTGATTTAGCTTTAATTTATATTTTTTTAGTGTCTGTTTGCAGAGATAAGCCTCAATGTATTCTGGATGGGAATCATAGACAAAAAATATCAAAAACAATGACTGGCAGGGAAGAGGCAGTCCTGGCCCGGATATCCGCTATCTGCTGTCCACCAGAACCACAGAAATATGGCCTGATGTCCCAAGAGGTCAATCATGGCAAGACGATAGCCCATGGTTTCCGAGATTGCTAATAATATCTTGCCAAGGTTTGCTGTGCGTTTCATATACAATATCAATCATTATCATGCTCATCATGCTTGCTTAGTACTGTCTAACCCAGAGACAGTACTAAAGAAGTATCACAAAGTGGTCGTGGGTCGTAACCATCCGGATAACCCCTTCTTCCTAGTCCTCTCAGCCCAGAACGCATTCTCTCTAGTTTGTCTGTCCTGGGCTCCACTAGAATCATGACGGTGCCACATGGCGGTCTCCGTGGGATAGGACCTTCTCTCTGGGTAGATATAAAGGGCTCAATATAAATTGACCAGATTAAACACTATTATACACAAACATAATTATGTATATTATATTCCATTTATGGCATGCCTGATACGCTAAATTCCACTTCATTCTACACAGTACACCTTGAACTACAACTAAAAGGTAATAATGTAGTGACATGCAGAGCAGCCTGATTAAAAAACATGACTAATTATACGAAAAATCGACATACTAGGGAGATTTCAGTAAACGGTAAATGGATCAGTGGAATATAAATGTGACTGTCTGTGGAGAACCCACAAGTTGATCTAAAGCCAGCCTATAGACGGTTCAGTGTGTTTTATTCATAAAACCATAGAATCATATACTAAGCTTTATAAATAAAACCATTGGTGCTTTGATTTTGGTTGTAGAACATCCAAGCAAACAGTATGTATGAGCTTCAAGTGGGTTAACATAAACCAGGTCAAAGTGGAATCAGTTTGAACTTGTGGTGCCCAGGGTAGATATTTGGTCTAAAATGCTCATCTACTAGAATACAGTGGAAAGGCTGGCAATGCTCATCAGGTGTTGGCCGTTCCATCAAATCTCAAAGCTTTGCCTTATGCCTTTTAGGCATTGCCCTAAACCATTCTCTCATATGCAAACACTACAGCCCAATGTAAAGACAAAGTAAAGGGACATTTCCTTATTATGATCAATATAATAATCAAATGCAGGCCCTTAAAGAACTGGCTGTGTACTGCTGTGCAGTGTACTCTCCTACTGGAGTAGAAGAGAGGGGGAACTGTTATGGCCAACACCACAAATTCAACCAATATGAAGCTACTTAAAACCACTGCTATGTTATTGACAGAGTAAAAGATAACCAAAAGAGTTGACAGATGTCAATGAGCTTTGTTGTCACAGAAGAAGTTCCTGATAACCCATAAGCCCCTGTAGTGCTCTCTGACCACGTCAGTGTTTTGTGTTTTAGCATCTATGGAACTACAGCTGGTAGTGGTGTGACTGCAATGCGTCTCACGCAGGTTGAGCGGGCACAGGAGTATCAACTGGAGCTGTGGTCGCTGTCGACTTCTTGTCTGACACCGGCACGGACACAGACACCGGCATTTGCTGCCAGCTGCGTTTGCGTTGCATCTTCAGAGGGTGGAATCTGAGAAACATAAATTAAAGAGAGCAGGTTCCCTGAAGACTCTGCCCCCAGATTAGGAATTGTCTATAGCCACACTATGCTGAAATAACTTCCAAGGAAACTATAGGCATTGATTATTCAAATCCTGATTTACATAATTACAACTGTCATTCAATTGTAACTTACAACCAGTATGTATAATATATCTCGACAATTATAACCTTCCTAATTTATCATCACAAATAACACAAACCATAAACTAAAACCATAAACTAAATCATAAATCATTCAATACAAAAATGTATCTGAAAATAAATTGCTTTGAATGAAGGTTACTAAATAAACAATTTGAACAAATAAAAGAAAGTTATCCTGCATCAGCATTGCGTTAGGAGACCTCTGCGCCATTTAAGACCAGATGAATCCTTGTAGCCAAAGGGAATGGGCTGTTGTCTATGTAAGGTGGACTCATCGTGCGATGTTACCCCGCTGCTTGGAGAATAGCAGACGAAGCATTGAAGCTGGCTAGTGCTACAACACACAGCCAGTCTTTAGTTCAAACCTGTCCGGCTGGAACTATCCAACTAATTATTAGACAAGTTAAAAACAAATCACGCCTTTCTTTTGCCCCTCCACATGCACATTTGGCCAAGGCAGGCAGAGGGATGTGTGGACCTGCGCCCACTAAACACACGAGGGAGCGGCTCGTAGCGATGGGAACCTGGGAATTACACTCAAAGACTGTGACATCCAGGGTAGTTACAGAGATCTGTAGCCGGAACGAGCAATATAATAGATTACTGCATTCTGGATTGTATATCGCCTTCACTCATCACGTGTCACTGGTCCGTTCTGAATCTCTTTCAAGTCATGTGTATGGCTCATACGTCAGCGGTTGTCAGACAATGTAATGCAAGGTGTGGGGGGAGGGTGTAATGTATTTTAAACATATGATTCCTAGTCATTGCTATTATTGTTTAACATCATCATTCATCCCCCCCCCCCTCCACTGAGATAGCCAGTGTGTGGTTAGCGTTCTGGTGTATACTGGCTACTGTGCATCAACCAGGGGGCCGTGGATAAGGTTTCGTTCTCCCCCCCCCCCCCACCCCGCCCAACTAAGACACACACACACACACACACACACACACACACACACACACACACACAGACACACACACACACACACACACACACACACACACACACACACACACACACACACACACACACACACACACGTAGTGATTGGGTTGTCTCAAAAAGCGCTATATAAATGTAATTCATTATTATGTTTTATTTTATATTATTATTTCACCTTGACCAGGCTGCAGGGAAGACTTCAACTGGTCTCCTTCAGTATCCTGGTTTTGTGATTACAACCTCTTCTCCTTGGCTCACCTGTGTGGGCCTGCAGCAGGCCTCCGATTGGCTGGAGCAGCAGCAGGAGCAGATGCAGACATGAGGCCCGACGTTTTTCCACGTCCTCTCCTGCTCCTTTGTTTCTCTTCTGACTTCTCTCTCTCCACAGCTTCAGGTCCGGAGCGATCGCCAGCCTGACATACAACAGAATGATGGACATTAAGTGGCTGTCAGCCACACATGAGAAACACAATAGAAAGGTAAAGAAAGAGAGAAAAAAGCAGAAGGCGAAAGAGAAGGCAAAGAAATGTGAACAATGCAAAGGCACCGACACAAGCCACGGCACAAGACTAGTAGAATAGATTTGCCGACCCAGGCCCTGGCACCAAAGGGCGTTAATTTGTCTATGGATGTCTAGGCATTTGACCACAATGCTCAGTCAAACTGACTCTTCTGGCACAGAGACATAATCCAAATCAACAGAAAGAAGAGCAACAGTCAGTGAAATGTGTATTAATCACCAATAAAGTTCCAACTTTTTAAGCAGACAACTGGAAGTGCACAGGCAGATTTATGACCATAACGTAGGATTATTTATTATAACACAGTAACAACAGCACGTAGTAGGAATACCAAGAGAGCCCCCTGGTGGCGATCAACCTTATATACTTTCAGGAACAACCAATAGATTACCACCACCTTACGTTATTAAGTACCGATCACATTGATCTGTGCACAAAATGGATAAAACCTTACTGGTTGATAGTCTGTGTTGGTAGTACCACAGTCAGAATTAAACCTGCCTCTCATCCCTCTGGAATAACTAACAAACATTTCCCAACTGCAGAATAAGAAGAATATATTGGTTGAGAATGCAACTTAATCATTATATTTTCTAGTAACTTGGAAGTTAAAAGGTGCTGTTGGTTGATTCAAGAGTTGTAAAGAGAGACATCAGAAAAGGGCAAAAGAGATTACGATTTTTCGAACTAAACAGGCACAAAAAGTCTCATCCCTCTGAGCTCCCTCACTGCGTTTCTCTGCCATTGAGAAGTTTTGCAATTAACCCACCTGGTATTGACAAGCAAATTTGATTATCCGAGCCAATTAAGGAAGAGCGGGCCTGATTGGTCAGAAATGACAAGTCAGCGGTCTAAAATGTAAATTGGCTCATATAATCGCAGAATTTGTGAGAGTAAAACTCTCAAATCAATAGCACCTTAAATGTTAAAGTTAAACATTACTTTTAAATATTGATTGGTATTAAGGTAGAAGAAGCTAAAATGTTGCGGCTGAATGTGTGAATGTGTGTGTGTTTATAAAGCTGCGTGCCATTTACAAATGCTTTTTGTTACACAACAGTTTGCATTATATCTATAAACTGTACGTGCACTGTGTTAGAGTGGATCAGATAACCCTTCATTCAATCAATCAATCAATCAAGGATTGATTATGGCTCGATCTGTTGTACAACAGTAATAGCATCCCTATGATAGTAGGGCCCTGAGCCTCTGATGACATCAAACTTTTAGGTGTGTCCTCAGTTACTTCGGCAATGCATCTTGATTAGTTGCAACACAGCCTCATTGCTCGTGGAGCAAGAGATAATTCCTTAACGCAAAGATATCTGCCAAAAAGATGTGAATGATTCACAATCAAGGCTGGTGTCATAAATGTGAGTGATTGGGTGTTTGAAGATTTTTTTTGTGAATGCAACTACTTTTCTAAAAGAAAAGACAGAAACCGATAAACCAGGGACCAGGTCTCACTCACACACAGTGAAATAAACACGTACACACAAGCAGCGGTTGTGTGTGTAGTGTAGAGTTTGAGTCACTGGAAGCTATGTTGAAATGCTTTAGCACCCTATGCAGTCTACATCCCTTATCCCAAATGATATCAACAATGAGTGTAAGTTATTCAAGCTGTCTCTGTCCTTTTCCAAGCCTGTCACGGGTCCCCGGTATTTTTGAAACAGGGTATATTACTGCTGTCTCGGGCAGCAAAATATTGTGTGCAAGTTCAGTAAAAGTGCTCACTATAATAATGTTGATGCATGGATGTGTTAGTTGCTTGGGTGTGAATTGTAATTAAGTGAAAGTAATTTTTTTACTTGAGTCTGATCCGCATGCCTCACGTCAAAGTTCACCACTCGCCCCTGCCTTGCATACAGATTGCTTCAAAGCATAATTCAAACTGTGTAGAGCACGTTGTTTAGTGAGATACAGTCACCCATAATGCTGCAGCGTATTGAAGAGCAGCTTAACTTAAAACAAACAAAGAAGGCTTATGGAATAACCCTAACCCCATAACCAAGCAATCCCTAAAAAACAGAACTCAGGTCAGGTTTTTAAAAGGAAGAGCTGAATGAATTTGGGTGAAGAGTGGAGAGGAGCAGAAAAAAAAGGGATGGATGAGGATGAGTGAGGCAGAGGGGCATTTTAGAAATGGGTTTGGAGGGAGCAGGAAGAATTCAAAGTAAAATAGTCTTTGTCCCCAAGGAAAATGACATGATACCATTTATTTCTGAGCTGTTGTGCACATCGATCCAGTTACCGGAGGACCTTGATGTGCGCATCGAGCGAGCGCACCGGGTGCTTACAATGAGACCATAACATGCTTCTGCCCCACCGAGATCGATCATCGTCCGGCTCCTGGACTACAGTGTTAAGGATGCTGTACTTCAACAGGCATGGAGGCAAAGAGGAGTTACATTTGAGGGGGGAAAAAAATCTTCTTTGACCAGGATTACACCGCAGGCACACAGCAGAAGCGCAGACAGGTGAGGGAGGTGCCCAAGCAACTTAAAGAGAAGAAAATAAAGGCCCAATCTCCATTCCCTGCTCAGCTGAGACTCTACCTGGAATCAGGAGTAAAGGTGTTCACTACACTCACAGACGCCACGCCTACACTCGAGGACATGGGGACTCACGTCAAGGTAGACAACAGAGAGAAACTGCAGAAGGAGTTGATGCAAGAATGCTGGTCCAGAGCTTCGAGGAGACCAGAGAAGGGACCACCTCCAATGACAGATGCAGACTTACAAGCTTTTGTTCAAGGAAAAGACTAGATGGAAGAACAAACTGACACGTTAAATGAAGAGTGTATAGCAGAGGGCTGGTGAATAATTTTTAGTTATTTATTTTGTTGAGGAAGTTGGCTACTAAGTATATTAAGATAGTTTTGGTTATTAACATATAAGATGAGAAAAATGAATGCATAGTTGTATTTGCACTGTTTTGAAGAGGGACAGGTTGCTTTAGATGTTCTTGCAACCTGCTGGGGTTTTGGAAGTTCCTTTAGTGTTTTATACTTCGGTTAGGTTGTTCGTCTACTTAGTCTTATGCAACGTACATTCAAGGGAATCTTTTGGATGTATTGCAAGGGCCAATCGATCTAGATCTGGTAAAAAAGGAAGAGTCCACCCTAATATAACACATGAATAATTTGAATATAATAACTTACAATGTCCGTGGAAGAAAGGAAGAAGATATTTAGTCAGCTAATGAAGCTACATTGCTCGATTACAAGAAACTCATCTAGTTGAAGAGGAACATAAGGAATTTAAAAGAGAATGGGTTGATCAAATATTAAGTGCATTATGTGGCAATTTTAATCAACAGAACAGTTTTCCCCCAGAAAAAAATCATACAAGACAAAAAGGGACGGTATGTAATGGCGGTGGGTTCTATAGGAGAAACTGAGATATATACTAAATCTTAATGCCCAAAATGAGGATGATTATGGGTTATTTAATAAAAAAAATTGGTAACACCCTTTAAACATTATGGGATGGTGCTCAATCAGTTATCAGGGCAACAATTATACAAATCTCATCTAGGGTAAAAAGAGCACGGTTGGAAAAGCAGAATTGGAAAACAAAATTAAACAAATAGATACAGATCATAGAAGAACGGGTGATGAGAACACTCATCACTCACAGGGGGTTAGAAAGAATTTAGACCTGATTTTGGGGGCTTGTCGCGTTGTCCTGCTTACTACAGTGAGGGTTTCAGTGCGCCCTAACAATGATCCCTGCCCCCTCCCTTGTCCTTCAATTTTGGAACATGTGTGGTTTTATTTGGCTTGTTTCGTATAATTTAATTAATTAATTAATTAAGGGCGCCACCAGAGGGCGCCCCTGACACACTTGTCGCCCTAGGCGACCGCCTAGGTCCTTTTTTTTTCTTCCTCCATGGGCCCCTGACGGCGTCTGGGCCCCGTTGCAGTGCACCGGCTCCGCCATCCTCCCATTGACTCCCATGTTAAAATATCTTAAAAAGTATAAAATATTTAAGTAATCAGAAAAGAGGCACGCGATTCCAAGCTATTCTGAAAAAAAAGTATGGAGTCTCTAGGTGAAAAATTGAGGAAGGAGATAGGTCCCAAAGTTTGTAGAGAGTAATAAAGAAGGAAAGAAAGAATAAAACTTATGAAGAACAATAGTTGAGCGCTGCATTCAGCACTCACCTAATTTGAAAAATAATAAATCACCAGGGACCGATGGACTCCCAGGATAGTTCTACAAATGTTTTGTTGAGGAACTCACACCAAAATTAGTTAAAGTGTTTAATTACGCACTGGTGATCCACCAAAAACATGGTCGGAGGCCATTATTTCTGTAATTCACAAAGGGTAAGGATCCGGTAAATTGTGAGGGATATCGACCAATCAGTCTAATGTGTAACGATCAAAAACTATTGAGCAGTATCCTAGCAAAAATAATGCAAAAGATTATAACAACATTTATAAATCCAGAGCAAACAGGCTTCAACCCTGGTATACAAGGAGCCAATAATATTAGAAGAACACTCAAAATCATATCATGTGCCAAAAAAAACACACAACAATTCATTGCTAATAGTTTTGATGCACAAAAGGCCTTCAACCAGGTTAATTGGTGCTTTCTCTATTAGACCCCTTTTAGATATTAAGGAATCATTATTACCCCTAACACACCACATCTTTTCAAAGCTAACAATGGGAAGTTAGTGAAAGAAATCAAAGCAGACCTTTCAAGATGGGATGTCCTTCCTCTTTCTTTAGTAGCAAGGATATAAACTATAAGAATCAATGTATTGCCAAGGTTGCTTTTTCTGTTCCAGTCTCTGCCCTTAGAGGTCCCATTTCCACATTCAAAACACTAGACAATTGGCTCTCTAAATGTATTTGGCAAAACAAAAGAACAAGAATAAGACTTCAGAGCCCAAAGGAGAAAAGTGGTTTAAACCGGCCTAATATGAAAAGGTACTATTGGGCAGCTCAGCTAGACCACTAGTTGCTTGGATAACTCAGGACAGGGATACAATATGGGTGAGAATGGAACAAGACTCATGCCCTGATGTACTTCTGGAATCATTGCCATTTTTAAGTCAAGATTTGAATTAGTAATAAATCGATAAAAGTTACTCTGAGAGTGTGGTCAACAATAAGGAAAAAGTTGATTCTTCCTACTTCAATTTCAAGAGCGATGAAGATAGCACTGAATGTAGATTTTGTACCTTCTAGACTAGATGCTAGATTTAAGAAGTAGGCTGAAATAGGACTAACAACGATAGATAAACTGTTTGAGCCAGGAGTTCTGGAATCCTTTTACCAACTCCTAAAAACCTTGACCTTCACACATATGACTTCTAGTTATTTGCAATTAATAAATGATCTACAGAAGCATAAAGATTGGGAAAATTAAAGGAAAGCCCATCAAATATTGAAATCTTCTTCATATTGATGATGGAAGGCCTGACTAAAAAGAATGTTATATCAAACATTTACAAAGTACTTCAAGAGGAGAGATAACAGTTTGGATATTAAACATAATTGGGAACTAGAAATTAATACAATTATTTCCAATGAAAAATGGGAACATATATGGCTTGAAATACAAAAAAGAAATTAAACATGATAGGGCGAGATTTACCCCTTGACCCAACACACTTCATTCTAGGAGTGCTACCCGATAACCTGTGGGATAAAAACCTAATTTATTTATTAAAAGTCCTTCTTCTGATACCCAAAAAGATGATTATGGTCTCCTGGCTAAAGCCGCAGCCACCGTCACTGAGCCAATGGAGGGAAGGGTCTGGCAAACACAGAGCTTGCGTGTTGTGGACGGATGTCACCAGCTCTGTGTTTGCCAATCTACCTATCGAGTCGTAAAGACAAGATGGCTTCGACGGGTGAACTACTGATGGTATTGCGTGTATAAAATGTCCTTTTTAATTAACAATCTGTACGCTTACAAAGTTATCAATGCCTCGTTCTATATGGTAAGACCCTTATTATATTAACAAAGAAGTGTCGGTCTACTTCTAGCCTTGTAAGTAGTTTAAAATTTAGTTTTTACCATGAGACATGCCCCTATCGTTCCAGGTTTATAGCGTTTTGGTAGAATCAGCTCAAAACAGCCTATTTAATAATGCGTCTATATGCGCTTTTATGCTCCCAAACAAACGGTGCACCCTTCTTCTGAAATGAATGATCTCCAGCTCAGCTTCCTTTAAATTCTCCACAGATACATTTCACCTCGTAAAGCCAGTCTTGAAGCTCTTCATGGCCTTAAGATCTTCAGACTGATTAAGAGAAGACTTCAACTAGTTCCTCTTGAAACACAAGCACATCAAGTGCTTCTTAACTTGAGGTTCATGCGACTGCCCTCATTAGACAGAACCAAGAAGAAACGTACTCCAGGAACTGATGAACTATATATGACTGCTCTGTGGCTGAGGTAGCGCGGAACACAGTGTTCCAAACCTCTGGGTCCTCCGTGGTTAGGGTGGGCCGTATTCTTTGGCCATTCATCCACTGACCCGATGAGAAAATCTAGCCCCTTTATCCAAGTCTTGTTGCTCTTTAACAAATCCACCTTAAGTTCTAGTCAGCCGGGATGGACAGAATGCCTCTTCTGGTGGGTAGTTGGTCTTAAACTTGAAGTTATCAGACTGGATAGAACACTGGACTCTGAAAGCCCTCTTGACTGGTCTGAGTCCAAGTCTAGGTCTTCAACCTCTTTCAACCTCAACCTCTTCCTGTCCGACTGTTGCCCACCGATTTCTTGACCCAGAATCCTCCTGTTTCAAGGATGTCTCTCTAGCCGGGTTACAGAGACATCGCCATCTAATCTGAGCTGACTGGCGTCAAGCAGTAATCAAAAAAGAAATTAAGCAAAACTTTTTTGATCATTGTGGCTTCAAATTGGTCTCTGCTGTCCTCTGCATACTTACAAAGAGCTAGGCTGGCACATCTGGAAGACAAAGTTGCTCCGAACAGATGTGCTGCCATTCTGTATTCTACCAAGTCTAGGCTGAAGTCACCCGATGGCCACCAGAGAAACCTGAGAAGGGTGGCATCCTCGTCCTGTACCTCAACCTGGTGGAACGTGGATTCCTCATCGGCCATGATGGCCACCTCTTCTTGCCTGATCCTGGTAATGACGCCGAGCATAGGACTCTACGAACCTTCACTAAATTGACTTTGGCAATGATGTCTTCCATGAGCACAGATTTGAACTGAGTATTCTAAATAAACTTCTGCCTTGAGTTGAGGACACTCTGTTTCAGCTACTCTTTGGTTGTAAGACATCTTCATGACTCTGTTCCTTAATGTTAGACTGATATTGTGAAGTCTCTCAAGGAGTCTAGCAGACTGCAAGACCATTTCCATAAACTGTATGTCGTTCAGTCTCTACCTATGACGCAGCATCGAGAGGAATAGGGTTACCTGCCTGCGAGCTTGGGGTACAAAGGGCTTAGCGGCCGGAAAGGTGCTCCAGATGAGACTTGAAGACCCTTAACCTAATTTAGTACCCTGAATTTAGCATATGAGGCTGCTGCTTCTCTCTGTAACCTCAGCTTGATTTCATGTTTGTATATCACTTGTCACGCAGCACATGCAGATGAAGACGGTCTGAGGATGACTCTCTAGACCCCTGTTTTGGAGGTGTGACAGACACAGCAGTTATGGCATCTGAAGGCTCAACCACTTCATTGTTCTTCCTAGCCCCAGCAATACGTAGTTGAGCCTCTTACATCTCTGCTTCAAAATCATCACCTGAGGCTCAAACCATCTATCCTGATCCTCATCCTTCTCATCATCTGAAGTCTCCGGAAGTAACCCTCAACTGAGATGTTAAGCTCGCCGATCTCTCCAAATAGCTTATGCAACTCAACATCCAACCTTGTCTGAACACTTTCTAGGTTACTGTCATTGTTATCATCCATTAACTGACGCATCTGGTTCATTTTGCTCATAAACTGACCCAGCTTAACCCAGTTTAACAATCTTTGATCAATAGTCTTTGTAGTGACTTTAATTGGCCTAGCCCAAGCCGCTAAGGTGGAATCTGAATTATTCATCTTGACTTTAAGAACATTGCAAAACAATGTTTTGCATTGAATTCGCAAATTGTTTTGCAAATTCAATGTTTTAAATACCTTAGAGCTTTAACATTAGCTCCCTTGGCTTAATAAAGTCTCCAACATGGAAAAGGAAGAACAATTGTGCCTACTTTCAATTTTTAAGTCACGGCAAAGTCCTTAATTGCTTTCTTTCCTTCCGGGACTCCAATATTTAATAATTTCCTATTCCAAAAGGAGCGTATCCTTCTTACTCATATTTGGGCCCACTGCTGTTCAAGTGCTAGTTTAAACAGGTAGTGCCGTACCCAGCAGATGCTCTTCTCTGTCTCCCCCCCTTGGGCAAGACGATCCCTTGATTTCCCCGGCTCTACACCTGTTGGACTTGCAGACCTGCCATCTACCTCCAGTCATCATCCTGCCCTACTTAAACCCTGGTTCTCCACCCACTTATCGCCAGATCGCTGTTTCAACCACAATGGTAGATAACCAGTCCCAGCACACTGAATTTGTATTTTTTAAATATATTTTATGTTCAATGTTACCTTGTGCTCTTAATCTCTGTGTTCTCCTTGCCCCAAGTTCACCAACCCCGTTCCTGCCTGCCATCCATCCTGTGTGGTCATCTACCTGTCTACCTGCCAGTAGCACTGACATCCTGTCCTCCATCTTTGCCTGTCATACAGGCAAATCCATCCTTGCCTGTTTATTCCCTACCTCTCTCATCCTCCCTGCAATAAACCTCTGGTTTAATTCAACCTCCTTTGTCTGCGTCTTCGCTTAGGTTCCCCGCGTTCGATTATAACACAAGTCATTTTTGGGTATATTGCTATTTTTTCCATAAGACACCTGTATAAAAGTTATGAATTAAAAAGAATTACATTCAAAGTTACAAAGGTAACAAAATATGTCCGCAACAAAAAACTCTTTCAAAAGAGTAAATCCAAAGTTTAAGTCATCTCCTAAATCACGTTACTGCAACTACGATAAGAAACACTGCAAACTAATCGAAAGGCAAATCAAATTATGCTGTATTGCATTGTTTCTTGTAAAGCCTAATAATCGAATGATAAAAGGCTATTTCCAAAGTTGAATGTGTCTGTTTTTCTTTATTTTGCATATTAATGAAACTATCCTAGGCTAGCATATGTTTCTATGTAGTGTCATCCGAATATCACTGACACAAATAATATTATTTGACTGCATAAAGAAATGCCCTCATTTGCCTGCTTGTAATTCTAAGAAGGCTAGAATTGTAGTAGTTTTTTTTATGAATTGTGCCTATTTCAAACAGTTAGTGATAGTTTTGCCATTTGACAGTCATCATTTAGTCAGTCAAAGATTATGACTCAAATTCGCTTAACGTACCACTGTATGGAGTGAACCCCATGGCATGTTAACAGTTTCATACCCTTAGATTTTGGGTTAAGCAGTTAATGGAACAACAAATCATTTCAATCTTGACGGCTGTCTATTTGTTGTCTCTGCTTTCTATAACAAATAGAAGATTACTCCATGGCATTATCAAGGTGTAATTATGTTTCTCTTTTCATAAGTTGCATTGACAATATTGCCACTGTGTCTGAAATAATTATTAGTGTTCAACCATAAAGTTGATAATTAATAAGGGCATTGAAGGATTGAAGGATAGGCCTACTTGCTGGGTAGGCTATACTGTATGTAAAAAATATCTTGCTTAGTCAGGTTAGTTGGGTCAGAAATAGTCCTATAATTCTAAGTCTAAGTCAATATAGCCTAGGCCTACAAAGAAAGAAAGAATGAGATAAGGGTTTCAAGATTCAATTTAATCTTGCTAAGTTTTTACATGAGTAGTTGTAAAGATCAAAATGATTGACAGATCACATCAAAATAAATAGATCCAAACATCGCACTCCAATGTGAGATATGTAGCAGCAAGGCATCCACATCCTAGGCAGGCTATATATTTAAATAGCATAAATATTACTAATCAAGGCTTATTCCGTGGTAGTCCCACCAGTGACCCACTGGTGGGACACCGTACCACGGAATAAGCCTTGATTACGTTGCCTTAAGCAAATCAGGGTGATGTTGCAAGGTCAAACACCCAGGCACCTGTCACGACTCAGATCTAACACAAGAACAAGCTCTCGTTCGGCCAACAGTATAATTGGTACCCGCTGTCCTTTCATTTTTGGATGATTGTAATGATAGCAGGTCCTCTGATACACATCCGGATCAAAATAAACCAGGATTCTTCTTGTTATGGTGATGAACATACATCTGCACACTGAATGACAAGGCAGGCAGTTAACCTGCTGAGCATCGCGGATCCAATTTATTAAAGAGAAAGACCAGCACATCCAGCATATAAACCGCAGCCTCTTTGCCACCTATTGCTCATTCCTCTGTTATCTAATATATTATATTGTTATATTCCAGTCGTCACCAGTCCTTCACACGCCCTACACACATCCTTGCAGTTTCAGCTCTTATTATGATGCTGCGGCAAACCACCGCAATGCTCATTTAGGAAAATATGCGATATGCTTACCTGCAGCTCTTCAGTTGCAGTCTATGTCCAATAATGACATTTTTATTATTTTTTGTTTATTCGACTTTCATCGGCAAGGACTCCGCAGAGCGGTGATCCTCGCTGGGCGCCCAGACAGAGGACGGCGATGTGCTACCGGGATACAAGAGCACTGAAGAAGCTGCGTGATGTAAAACAGGATTTAAAGGGACACGCCACTCCACTTAGGAGTGGGACTTGTTGTCTGTGGACGAGGCTGAGGATCATGAAGAAGATGATGAGGGTGGCGCCCCCAAGGGTTTGCCATGCAGACATTATGCAGATACACGTCTCCTGAAACAATCCAGCCCCCCAATAAAATAACAACAATGTAATTCGCAGCCCCATTCAATGTTTTGTGAGTTAAAATGAAATCACTCCTTCAAATTAAAGCCGTATATTTATATTATTAAGGAAAAATTCATGCATCATATTTGTAGAACATGGCCTAAAACATGTTTAGACAGAGATAACACATTAAAACAGGATTGTTGTGGAACTCAATTATACTGTACCGGTATTAGTCCAACATTAACTGTAAAATAAGGAACCAAATTAAATCAGTACATGATTCCTTAACTCGTATTGACATCGTTTTCAACTAGCCTGTTTACTACAACAGCAGAATAGTAGTCCTTAAATGTCATGGTTTTTAGTTTTGGTGTGCCACCCCAAGATTAGTGGCCCCATATAGCCACCCCTATGAAATATTTCTGGGGGCACCACTAGCTAACGATCAAGGATGTGTGTCACGCAAATGCTTTTCTCTCTGAAATATTTATGTAAATATATAAGTAGACAACATTTTCTGATCGTATGATCTTTCAATCATACAGAGACAGATGAGCTCGGAGCTCCCACAGAAGAAGTTGCCATAAAGTGTAGAAAACGCAAAGAGGAGAGAGTAATAGATCTCTTAACGAAGACAAGATTATACAATATAATTTGGTAATTGTATGATTATAGAATAATGTCAACTAGATTTTGTTCTATATACTCTGGTGGTACGGTAAGTGGTGGTATGCAATTGACTGCATGGTGATGAAAGCTCAGAGCCCAGAAGGATTTCAAGACTCATAATTAACAATAAAAAAATTGATAAAATACATGCAAACATGTTGTTGGCCTCGTTGCTGCGCTTTTAGTCAAACGCCCAGCATTGGGCATGCCAGTCTGCAGCCAGCAGAAGCTGAGCCAATCCCAACTGATGCTCATAATGTCGGACCAGCAATGGAACGCCGATATCCATTAATTGTTCCTTAACCTCGTTTTGCTTGTGTTCCCCTTTAGCCGTTTGGCCATGCCAGTAGTACCCCATGACTCATGTGCATTGATCCCATCAAACATTTTATCAACCCTGTCTGTGGTTGATCATTGTCCATGTGTTAAATAAATCGGATTATGTGTAAATTATATATATAATACCAATATTGTACACTCAACGGCGTCCCTGCCGTGGTGCAGGGTCTTGGCGTTCCCGTAGGGACCCACCCCCCCGAGCCCTAGATGATCTGGACGACCTGCGGAAAGCGCCTTTCTAGTATACTGGAAGAGAGGGCAACCTCCCACAGCATTGGATAGAGTTCCCTGCTGTGGTATAACTTGTGCGTCAGTGGGATAATATACAGGAACATGGTGGTGTAACATATTAGTATTACTTTAATACATTTTGCAAAAAGCAGTTTGCACAGAAACGATTGACGGGGTGCAAAATTTCACCACACAGACAGCACCGTGTCCAACCCCCGCCTCCAGCAGGCTCCTCACCAGTGCCAGGGTCTCTTCTGCCTGATGCTGCTGCTCTAACCCCTCCACATCGCCGGCGGTCTGGGACACGTGGCCCTGCTCCTCCTGCCACAGGCCGTAACGGCACTCCAGCACAGGTCAGCCAGGAGAGCCCATCGGTGATACAATCTTGTGGACCTTGGCCTCCGCTAGGGCCCGACCGATTCATCGGCCTGCCGATTTAATCAGCCGATTATAGCCTTTTTGAAAATAATCGGCCAAAAAGACGCAGATTACAACCGATTTTATTTATTTATTTTTAAATGTTATTGCGCTTAGTATCCTGCTGATTGCGCTCCTACTCGCCTTGCTAACTAACAACTTTAGCTGGAGTAAAAAAGAGGAGATTGAATTTTACCGTACAACATGAAAGCACGCTCGCTCAGGCAGCTGCGCGCTCACCTCACCAATGTACACAAGACTCGTTGTTTGACTATGTTGTGCCTGTTTTTCTTTAGGTCCCAGGCCATGTTAATTTGTTATACTGTAGACTCTAACGGTGAGACCATACTGCTCAGCACGCACGTGTTAGTCACTGCTCACGAGCGCAGCACATTGGGAGTTAGTTATTTATTTTACATTTTACATTACACTCATTATTTACTGTAAATGTATTCTAAAACACTCAAAGGTTCTGCATTCAATTCACATATTCGTCAAAAGTGTTTAAAGTATATTTAAGGTATCAAAAACTACGTTTTATATGCTTTTTTCTTTTTTAATCGGCCGATTAAATCGTAATCGTAATTTTTCTCTGAAAATAATCGGCATCGGCACTCAAAAATCAATATCGGTCGGGCCCTAGCCTCGCTGCCTGATGTTTGGCAAGGGCCAATCGATAGGGCAGCCCGCTGATTGGCCAGGCGGAACCGGTGTCAATGCCAGTGGCGGTTTTAGCAAATTGGGGGCCCAAGGCAAAGATATGTATGGGGCCCACCTCGTCCCATCTTTAAAAGAGAACGGAGAAAAAAAATACTGACTGACTGATGCTGCTGCTCTAACCCCTCCACATCGCCGGCAGTCTGGGACACGTGGCCCTGCTCCTCCTGCCACAGGCCGTAACGGCACTCCAGCACAGGTCAGCTAGCATACCTGCCTATCCACCAGCTTTACCGGTGGATAGGCAGGTAAAGCTAATCTACGCGGAAGTAAAGGTTGGAGATGAGAAAAAATACCTTCCCCTTTAAACCCTGCATACACTTCTTTAATCCAAAATGAAGATGGAAAGCAGAGAACACAAAAAGTTTAGCAATGCACAAACTAATAGTCACAATGAAACCCAAAAGAGAATAAGGTTTCAGATAACACCTGTCTTTGCCAAAATTAAAATGGTGAAAAAAAATATATGTCTGTGTGTGTATATATATATCAGTTATTATATATTGTACGTACCATGTGGCCAACTCACCAAGTTCTGCCATATAATTCCTTCTCATTTGTTATGTTTCCTTTCAGGGGATCATTGAGGCCGCTGCCACCACAGAGGCCACTTCAGCCACCCCTTCTGCATTGGTAGCCCTAGGCCCCCCAACCCCTAGGGAGATAGATGGCCCATCCACTGATGGTTTGAAACTGACAGGTTTGTGGTGACAAGAAAAATCACCACAGCTGAAGCCGGTATTGTGAAACTCAAAACAACCGGCAACAAACTTTGCATCTATTCACGTAAACGCTGTTCACGTCTACTCATGACGCAACTGGTTCTTGGAGGGTTACCCCATTTCGAATGGGACCCCTCTCCGGTGTAGCAGTGGTGCTGCTACACCGGAGAGGGGTACATTTGATGGCGTCTAATTGCCAATTGTGTTGTCAATAAATAGTTTGGAAATAGCTTCTCCTGATTTAAATTGTTTCTTGTTTCATTCTATTATTATATCGTCACCTTTTCTTTTGTTGATTTTTGCTGTTCCCAGTGCAACATAAAATGTGAGCCCACAAATTCATTCAAGGCACACACAGATATATTGTTCAACTTTGTTTATAGAATTTTTTTATTTTTCAGAAACATTTTGAAAAAGTTGGTTACTTTGTCATTGTTTAAAAAACAAACAATTGGATAACTCAAAACACATTTAACAATTGTTTTTTCAGATGTCAGGGAGAACGATTAAATGGAAAAAGTAGGACTGCTGTTCTCAGTAGATGCTGGATCATCATTCTTCTGCCATCTACCTCAGCCACAAGCCTCATTAATTAGAAACTGAGCAGTCTTAGGGGAGTAGGCCTGTACAAGGTATAAATCTCAGGACTCTGGATCTAAGACAAAATCATTATGCATTGGACCACTGTGTTATTGCATATTAAAGGAAAATGCTATTTGTTGGTAAGAAGGAAAAAATCATCAAATTTGAGAGGTCCATGATACTACTTTTTTTTACTAATAGGTCCAAATAACAGTAGCCAGCCAACTGGGTCATCCTTGGCCAGTCCAATATATAAAACATATCCTACTTCCTGTAATAGTTCACTTTGCTAGGTTAAAGTGCAGATATGCATTTCCTCATTAAACAACTTTATTTTCATACTAAAGAATCATACATACTGATCTTTAGTTGGTAGCAAGCTAAACTAAAATGTCCCCCAATTTTTTAATTGCTTTTAAACGCCAGAAAACGATGCGCACTTTTCATGTTTCACAGTGGCTATGAAAAAAATGTGTGCTTTTATGTGTGTTATCGGACCATATTTGTGCTGCTGGGTGTTGAAAAGTTATTATAGCCTAATAAAGGTTTTTACAAAGTTTTGGTTTGGCATGGATGTAATGACATACCTAATGTGTATAATAAGGATATTATACCAATCTAGTCAACTTCCTTCAGTCAACCTTTGAAATAACCGAAGGCCCATTGTTGTCTGTGTCTAGGAAAAGGATATACATTACTTCTGCCCAACATCCAAAATGCTTCAAACATGGAAGGACTACAATGCACAGGTCTCAGTGGATGTGTTGCCTTTTCAGACGACACATCCTAATACAGCATAAGATAAATGAGAATGAACAGTTCTGAATCCATTTCAACATTACATACCAAAAAGAATAATGGAAATACAGGCCCTAATGTACACTGAAAACACAAGCAGGACTCACAACAGGCTATTCAGTCTGCAAAGCTGTGCTGCAATGTTGTTCATTTTTGTATTCTGTTAATGAGACACTACCGTTACCCCACACACACACACACACACACACACACACACACACACACACACACACACACACACACACACACACACACACACACACACACACACACACACACACACACACACACACACACACACACAGAGAGAGAGAGTGCATCAAACATCAAGCATCCAACACCCATCTTGAACAAAATAATGTCCATGCGTGCAACACAAAGGCAGCAGTCTGGGATAGTCTTTGGATCAAAACCTAGCATGTGGGTTGGCAATGACACCATCTTGTGGAAGGTCCTTGATGGGTAGGTCCCCCACATCTCCAGCGCCCTGGTCAGTGCTCTCACAGCTGCTCTGGGGGGACTCTGGGGGGGGCTGGTAAAGAATGCTGGCCAACAGGAAGAATATGATCCCCATCACCTGGGAGAGGCAGATTCATGCTAAATAAGAATCATCATCATCAGACTAGACTCCCAACTAGAACCAGAAAACGTTGACCACATTACTCCTAGTTTCTCCTGCCTCCAATCATTTAGTGGCTTCCAATTAATGCCAGGTCAGGTTTCACACTGCTAATACCTAATCATCCTGCAAGGATAAGCACCTTCCTACATGCAAGACCTTATTACTCCCCTCTGTCCTTTTCAGCCCCTCTGGTCTTCAGGGGTCTTCTACACATTTTAAAACGTCCACCTGTAATCAAGCTGGACTGCTGATTAATTTGAATACAAACATATAACCTTTCTCTGTTCTCTCTCATTGGCCTCCTCCCATTACAGCTGGTTCCTGTAATCACTAGGTAGTTGACAGTTACCCGTTAGCCAGCACTAGGCAGCTGATAGCAAGCACTAGGTAGCTGACAGGTACCTGTTAGCACTAGGTAGCTGACCGTTACCTGTTAACCAGCACTAGGTAGCTGACAGGTACCTGTTAGCATTAGGTAGCTACAGGTACCTACCTAAATATAGCCTGTAAGGCCATGATTAAGGGCTACATAAATAAAATTGACTTGAATCATCATTATCATCCTCAACAACCAGATCCAGCATGTCGTAAAATGATGGCCATTGTCATGACCCAAAACAAGCCTCATGAAATATGTCGACAACTCATTTATATTAATTAATATTATTATATTTTTTGCACAGTTACTGAGGTGTCATATGAAGATACTAAGGTTCTCCCTTAATAGGACATTCAAATAACCTTCCAAATCTAAATTAAGCTTCATTATGAATGATCAAACAATGCTAGAAAGAAACTACGATGCATGCAATGTCAACCATAAAAAGCAGTAGTGAATTTGTCAACGGAATCTACTTAAACAAACAACAAAAATGAATTGCATGATGGATGAATAGCAATTAATTAGGATTTGGTATGGATTATTTCAAGGTCATTTAAAACGGCTGTTTGATAGGTAAAAGGTTTTTGAACCAAGGTTTTTGTTGATGTAAACGTTTGTTTTACCAAGGAAAAAATTAATCAAAATACTGGCTAAATAAAGAGATGTATCATTGAACCACAAACCAAGAAAGGTGTTAAAACAACAAATCTGTATTCTCCCATATTATGTGGGGCTAGAGGTCATATGGAAACGAGTTTGTTCTTTAGAAATCTTCCCCAAGAGCTAGCTGTGGTATACAGTAGTAACCAACTTTACAACTGAACATTACATCAGTGGTAGTTAAGTAGAAGTTTCTGGTGGCTTCTAAATGTGTTGAAGAAGTATTATTAAAAGTATGGACAACTCCGAAACACAGCAAGGAATTAGTCTACTAGGAAATAATTTGAATCGGACACCCAAAAATGTGTTAAAACACAAATAAATCCATTTGGTGATGATTACCTTATATATGATTCCAGTTACAAGGGTGTATTGGCTCATGGCAGAGTTTTGATAGAGGTAGCAGGAGCCCTGCTCACCACACTTATCCTGCCACAGCAGGCAGGATAAGTCGATCACCGATCCAAACGCTATGGGCCCGGGGACACTACCTAAACAAAAGCAACAGTCAAATGTCATGTGGATACATGTTTTTGTGCAGGGTTCTCCCCGAAGAACAAGACTATTGTGACATAGGCATTCAGTTTACGTGAGTTCTTTCCATTTTATTGTTTGAAATGGTGTGATTTGTGAATAGGAACTTCAATGTAAAGAGGGTCGTATCCCAGCTCTTCGTTTGGACACATGCTCAAAGCTATAGCACGGCTGTAGGGTGTGGGGGCTCTCAGTGAAAACACTGGACAGCTTTGAACATATGGGGGTACTTCAAATGATTATGAAACAAAAGATGGTTTGTACTAGTTTCAAGGAAATGACACCCGAACTAGCACTACTCAAGAGCACGGGCCACCATGGACCAATCTGCGGGGGACCCCTTGTTTGGTTTGTGTTTTTGCTGAAAAGCCAGAGATGCATGGATGCGTGACAGTGTTTTGTGGAAATAGCCATAGCGTTCGACTAACGCATTTGGATGCGTGTGCGTGTGTTTATGTGCGTGAGGTCAGGAAAGGGATTTTCTTGGTAAAGCCATAGTGTTTCGATGATACATTTAGATGTGCTTGTGCGTTTGTAATCGTTCATCAAGTGTTTTGAAACAGATGCCTACCAAGTGTGCGCACCACGATCCACTGGATTCCTAATCCAAAAGACCTCTGGCTGTCCGGCACACACCTGCAAAGGGAAGACGTTCACTTCCAATATAGTACCCTTTTTGGACATTGAAGGGTTCCTACATACTTTCACACACCGACGGTGCACAGCAAATCGCAAAGTGTTAAAATCCCAGAGTATTCATGACCAGAGTAGATTTTATACACTTTGGTGTTGAATAGGCACTAAGTACATTTTTTGGGGTGTACCAGAAACACTCTTGGGTGTTGTCTCTAAGTATAATGCTGGTGTAGAGTAATTTAAGTGTTTATTTTAGGATGATGGACTCCCTGAGTGTACAACGGTTGAGTGTCCAACTATCCCGGCGGCACGTCGGTTTAGGTTTCGATTCGTCATTGGCTCGCTGCGCCTTCTCATTGGTTGAATCTAGAGACATGTGACCGTTTGTCCTCTTCCACACTACGCAGCAAAATGTTTCGGCAGAGACGGTCGAATCAATATCGCCAAGGAATTGCTCCGAGTGAGCGAAGACATTTTTGAACTTCATGGGAATGTAAACGGGTAAGAAAAGTACCAAGTGAATAATGCACAGGGTTTCTATGTTTCATAGTTAGTTGTGCGTATGTCCTTCATATAGGTCAGAAATTGTATTCATAATGGGTCTTAAGAAGGTATTAGAGGCTTAAATTTAACTTGTTCAAACCTGCAGAAACCCTGAATGCAGAATATTCAGCATTTCCTCGTCTTTTAGCTCTGATAACCAACTTATAAATGCTAACGATTTTAGCTAACGTCAAACTTAATGGCCAATGCTAATGAGGCACATGTCTTCAATTTAGCTAACGCCTCGTTAACATTTTTAGCTAATGCTAACGAGGCACGTGGCTTTAATTTAGTGGGAGCGTGTCAATGTTCCCCGGGTCCTATGTTCCCCGGGTCCTATGTTCCCCGGGTCCTATGTTCCCCGGGTCCTATGTTCCCCTCTTTGTATGAGACTGGGGAACATGGGACCCTTTTTTTTTTTTTTTTAAAAGGGTCCTATGATAATAACCTGTTTGTATTTGGCCACCTTTTTAGATGCTGACTATTTATTGACAAGAACTTTTTGAACCTTTTATGTTGTGTCATGTGCTTTCATCAGGTGTATTTCATGCTCAAAGTATGTGCTCTCCCTTTTCAGGTTGGGATAGTGACATGGCCTCACTTCTCCTGCTGGTCTACCTCCTGCCACCACCTCCAAGTGGAAAGAAGGGAGCTGTCAAAATCAGTATCCGGGAAGCTGTGGATCGTGTAGTGAAGTTTCACAGGGTAATTGTATCCTGATAATTTTTATTTTATTTTTAAAGGTCCCATGGCATGCCGCCAGAGCTTGTGTGTTGCTGATGGATGTCACAATCTCTGTGTTGGCCAATCTACTTATCGAGTCTTGAAAACAAAATGGTGTCGACGGGTGATCTACTGATGGTATTGTGTGTATAAAATGTACTTTTTAATAAACAATCTGTACACTTACAAAGTTCTCAATGCCTCGTTTTATATGTTAATACCCTTATTGAACTATCAAAGAAGTGTCGGGCTACTTCTAGCCTTTTAAATGGTTTAAAATAGCGATTTAGTTTTTACCATAACCACTGCCCCATTGTTCCAAGTTTATAGCGTTTTGATAGAATCGGCTAAAAACAGCCAACTGAAGAAAGCGTCTATATGCGTTTTTTTGTGCTCCAAAACGAACGTTTCAACTCATTATCATACAAAACATATCCCAAATCCGTTTTACACCGGAATTCCCCTTTAATTGGTTGACGGGGACACATTTATTTATTTATTTTCAAGTTGTTTGTTACATCATATAAATGTAAAACTAAATATGGTTCTTGATAAAAAATAATTAAAGTTTAACTAATGTTAACTATATTATATATGTATGCACTGTAACAACAGCAGCAAGAATCTAATGTGCAGACTATTCATTCATGAAGTGTGGATAATTCACCTCAAAGGTGTTGGTTGTACACCAGTCAGAGTACATTCTCACTCTAGAAGTATTAAATAATCAGCTCTGCGAAGTGCTATAAAGCACTGACTTGGAGTACATATTTTCTCTCTCTGGGGTTCTAGGTTTACACTGCAGGTGTAAGGAAGCACTGAATGAGTGCCCAAAAGTACCACTAATAGAGTACATTTGCACTCTCAAAGTGTTCAAATGTAACTCTAAATTTGGAGTACATATTTTGCTCTTCTAACAGTGTTCAGCGAACACTGAACTCTTGGACCTATATATACCCCGAAGTGAGTGTTACATGTACACCCATAGAGTACAATGTACACTGTGGTTTTTGCTGTGTGGAGTCAACCATGCAGGTCGGGAGCAGTTAAGGTTATGTGACTCGCTCAGGGACACCTCAACACTCAGCTTGGAGAAGCTTGGGATCGAACTAGTTAACCCATAAGTTAACCCATTCTTTGCCCATTGGGCTTTGGGCTGAGCTATGTCTTATATCGCCATGGAAAGGTTATCTATGAGTCATGGTGCATGCTTTGCCATAGCCATCCTTACATCCCATTTGTGTCCATAACGTTATTCTGCTGTCATATCCCTGTCAGAAGATGAGCACCATTTGTGCTTGAATGTATATCAAATGAAGCTTTCTGAAACGTCCAAGACATGGACTTTATTTTTATATTAGGATAATTTGGTGCTATAACAATAGCATGGCTGTTAAACAAAGCTAAGGATTGAAATGACTTGATTGCAAATTTGGCCGATATAATAAAAAATATGTCCCAGAAATGGACAGGCATTAATCCATTATATAATTAACCCTCACCTCAAGGTGGCAGTAAGCGCTGGAATGCTACAGAGAAAAGTGAAGGAGATAACGATGAAGAACAGCGAGAGGAAGGCCGGCATGTGGTTACAGGAGCCAGAGCACTTCCCTGCCAGGGCCATGCCCACTTCCTCTGTTGTGTTCAGCACACAACTGCATCCAGAGTACACCTACACACACACACAAAAGAGAAAAGGCAGGTTAAAGCAAATTAATTAGGATCTTTGGCTGAATCCGAATACTTAGTACATACTATTTCTGTTCAGTGTCTACTACTTGACCGTACCACACTTGACTGGTTGGTACGGTCTACAGCTATGCGTAGAACGTCTCCGAACGCTTCAGAACATCGCCGAAACTCCACCGGATATTTTGAGATGACGTATCTCCCCTCAGATGCCGGCAAAATTACCTTGATAAGTTACCTGTTTTCCATCTTGTCATCGTTGCTATTAAATTAAAAATGTCTCTTTTTAATTAATTACTTACTTTACTTTTTTACGCATTTTAATGTCTCTTTTTTTCGCCGCATTCTACGACGTCTTTCTGATGGTGTCGGGTCAGCCATCTCTTCTTCGTTAGTTACCAGACTCCGGTTGCATTGTGGGATAGCGTAGTGAACTCCGTTGTTTACTGTGGCGGTAGTACGCATTCGGAAACATTTTCCGTACTACACAATGCGTACTGAGCATTCGGACGCGCTATATTTGTGGCGTACTACAAAATGCATACTATATAGCAGTCAAGTATGAGTATTCGGATTCAGCCTTTGACTATCATTTTGTTCTTTTTCTGTTCCCAACTGGTAATCAGTGGCCATTTTGATGTTGAGCATTGTTAAAACATTTAAGATGTTTTAACAATGCTTAATAAACACTTAATAATGTTGCAATTAATGTTAAAAACCAGCAAAAACCAGACCAAACAGAACGGACAGAGCTATTATTTACCGGGGTTGCACAAGAAAACAATATTGAAGTGTTATCAACCACGATTGCAAGTACAATTTAATGGGACTGCCCCTACACTAGGCTACGTGACTACGTCACTATGAGACCGCTCCTACACTAGGCTACGTCACTATGAGACCGCTCCTACACTAGGCTACGTCACTATGAGACCGCTCCTACACTAGGCTACGTCACTATGAGACCGCTCCTCCACTAGGCTACGTCACTATGAGACCGCTCCTCCACTAGGCTACGTCACTATGAGACCGCTCCTACACTAGGCTACGTCACTATGAGACCGCTCCTACACTAGGCTACGTCACTATGAGACCGCTCCTACACTAGGCTACGTCACTATGAGACCGCTCCTACACTAGGCTACGTCACTATGAGACCGCTCCTACACTAGGCTACGTCACTATGAGACCGCTCCTACACTAGGCTACGTCACTATGAGACCGCTCCTACACTAGGCTACGTCACTATGAGACCGCTCCTACACTAGGTTACGTCACTATGAGACTGCTCCTACACTAGGCTACGTCACTATGAGGCTGCAACTACACTAGGCTACGTCACCATGGGACTGGACCTACACTAGGCTACGTCAATATGAGACCGCTCCTACACTTGGCTACGTCACTATGAGACTGCACCTACACTAGGCTCGTCACTATGAGACTGCAACCACACTAGGCTACATCACTATGAGACTGCAACTACGCTACGTCATGATGCAGCGCGGGATTCTATGTACGGGGTTCGCGGTGTGTGTTCTAATCATAAGTACACCATCAATTGTAGATCAGTTGACAAATCATGTTGACCAGTAAGTTACAGATCCTAGTGCGGATCAATCATGAGGTGCATTTTGGATGCTGATTGAGACTAGTTTTGGAAACTAGTAACTCTAACAGCCCCTTTTTATTCCCAACAAAATGTTTGATTCAGTGATTCTGCATGTTTGAATCTATACCTATGTACAGAAAATATTTGACATATAGATCAGTTGTGGTCTGGCCAATTGATGCACTCTCATCTTAAACATTCAAATCCGGGATGATTGCACGTCGGTGAATAGTAACATGTGATTTATAAATGCTTAGTAAGCCATAGATAGTCCTCAATTTAGATGAACTCACACAAAAAAAATATTAATCCTAATGCTTTTTAACGACTTGAACTAATCGTGAATTGAAGCATTCAATTAAGCTTTATCGACACATTAGAAATAGTTTTTTAGATTATTCACCTTGGAACAATGTAAAGTCATGGCATTCATTGTGACGTTTTTCTGTAACGAGGCAGTGGATGGCGGTGGTTTGTGTAACCTGCACGTTGAGTCTTAAAGGCTCTGAATATATATAGAATATAAACACAAGTCTGCATGGGGTCTGCAGAGCCTGACTCTGAATGGCTGCAGATATCAGGAGGGTTGTATCAGTCAAAGTAGAGGAGAAACAAAGCCTTTTGACTTCAACGAGATGCAGGACAGCGTACCTGTCTCCCAGTCGTGGCGTCGGTGTGATGGAGGGTGCTGCAGCCTGCGTGGCAGGGAGAGTAATACATGACGCCGTCGCCCCCACACACCGGGTTGTACAGCTCCCGGGCACAGCTGCAGCCTGAGTTGCATTCAGCGAGCAGGCTGTCAGGCTCCAGGTCAGAACTGGGGTGCAGAGAGGGGAGACAGCAGGGGATGCATGTAGGAGTGGAGAGAGAGACAGTGTTAATGAGGTAAAAAAATCATCAACACTCTTACTCCACTTTCATTTGAAACAAGGAAAGCCATCAACGGTCAAGCTACTCAAATTTTCTATTTAATGTTTTGTATTTTCTCGGCTTGACTTGAAGACACTATGGGCCCTATTTTAACGGTCTGAAACGCAGGTGAGAAGCGCCAAGCGCAAGTAGCTTTGAGGGCGGTTCTATGGCGATGTCGCTAGTTTAGCCGACGCAAAAAATGACTCTTGCGCCCGGCGCATATCTAAAAAGGGAAGTAGCCTAATTACCCGTAGGTGTGGTTTGGGAGTAACGTGCAAACCAATGAGAGTGCCAGCTCCCATCCCCTTTAAGAGCCATGAGCGCATTTTGAATCCGACGAGTTGATATTTTGACAGCGCGTCTGCAGTCTCCGATGAGACAGATGCACATGAATTTCAAACTTCAAATGGCTCAGTTTATGGCCAAATAATATGGCCTAATTCACACATGGAAAAAGGTTTTCTTCCACAACTTCAGTCCTCAAATAAATTTCGGCAAAGAAAACGTATATGATATAACATATGAAGTGCGGTAACTGTGGTTCTATTTAATGATATACGCAATACATTATAAACATCGTTTCTTATCAGAATTGTATTCATTATCGTTATCGACTTGTGTTCCTAATATGCATGCGTCCCCCCGTTAATATACATTGCCATGGACTGTATTATGCGCTACGTGTTTAGTTTGCGTGTGTTTAAACAGATGGATGCACACACGCGCACCCACATTCATTAATTATTTTACACATACACACACGCGTGCCCGCATTCATTCATTCTTTTATTCATTCATTCATTAACACTCACTCGCGGTAAAACAATGTTTTCTCACGATCAAATACTCATCAATCCTAAAAGTTATGGGCATGTACACGATGTCTGTGTCAAGAAAATATGTGTTTGCTGTACGGTGTTTGCAGATGCATTGATTTAAAAGTACAACTTATTACCATATCAGCTGTTCTTTCCCAAATAATTTCCCAAGAATGTGTGGCTAGGTAGATGAGAGAAGTAAAGTGTATGCGCCTGCAACATTATGCATGCGCCCTTAAAATAGCATCTGAACAACGCGACACTGACTTTAAACCAGGCATTTCCTGGTTTGTGGCGCAAGTGGTTTCTGAAACTGCAAAATAGCACCAGGGAACGTTTGCGCCAGAACACGCCTCCTCCTTTCGACGAACCGCCCATTGGTGTGCAAGATCATTCCCTAATTAACCGACGCGTGGCGCAGGAGGAAAAGAACGCTCTGCGCCAGTTGCAAACAAGCAACGACACATTCGCCAGTGATTAAGTCAATTGCGCTGGATGCAAGATAGGGCCCTATAAGTCTGTCAGTGAAACATATGTTGCTTCCTGGATAGGGCTGAACAATTAATCTAATTCTAACCGACATAGTAATTAGTATAACTAATTTAACATTTTTTTATTAAATGTTCTTAATCGCAAAGGCAGCGATTAAAACAGTCTTTGTTTTAAAAGCCCTGTTCCAGGGTTTATTTTCCAACGAATTTGTGCAATTTGTTTGTTGGTAATAAAGATTTAAACTGTTATTTATTGTATTTAATGTTGTTAGGTATCACAAAACGGAATGTAATACGAAAAAGTAGGTAATATTTTTAGGTTTGCTATTGATTCTCATTTCCCCCAGAATGCATTGCATGACGTCACTTTGGGGAGACACGGACCAAAGCTGCATTGAGGCCCTTGAGTAGAGACTAGTAAGAGAGTGTTCTGCAGATTATACAGATACATAGATAAATACATAGATATTATATATAGTTAGTAATTGCTACAAGTGAACCTCCTAAGATGGCACAATTTGATTGGTTCGCTATATCGGGATATTGGGCAATATCCCATGATTGACATCTCAAACTCGATATTGTTTTCAACGCAAAATGTCTGCTAATAACAATAACAAATTGACCTTCGGCCTCGGGGGCTATTTCACACTATTCACTTCGCCTTCGGCGAATAATTGTTGTCTAATATTTCCCCCAGGGGACAATAAAGTAAAAGTCTAAAGCCTAATGGCCTAGATAGATAGATAGCCTAGTCAAGTCTTTATTAATACCAAACTACACAAATCGTCTGGAATTCATTTAGGTGATTCGGCTCACACAGTATAGCCCACAAGACCACACAGAACAAGGGAGAAAACAAGTCTGACTGGACATACACAAAATACATCACATTAAAACTAGACACATGCGTTGATAGATAGATGGACAGACAGATAGAAAGATAATTAAATATGTCTATTATTTGCCTTGCAGAGCCAGCCAATCCTGTGCGCGTATGCAAATTAGCCATGTGCGCCGAACACAGGAAAGACCAATGTTGAGAAGTCATACTAAAAACGGATAGCAAGCGAAAGCTAAACCAGACTGTATCAATCACATACTTTGGATCCATTCTAACTTATGGGAAGAGGTTAGTCTTTAAATCTCTGCAGTGACTGAATGTTGATGATAAAACAGATTTTTTAAATATTGTCACACCACCATCGGTTATACTGGCAGGCACTCATTTGCAAGTGCACTGATTGCATGTCCGATAGACTAAGTTAGCCCATAGCTATAGCATTATGCCTTCTATTTCTAGATCTTCTGACTAAGTTTACCGGTACTTACGACATAATCACTGTCACTAGATATAAAGAAGACATTGACTTTAACTCGGTGCTATTCACTGACGGTGCTATTCAAAAATAAATAAAGCGTTGTTGTTGTATGTACTGCTGTTCATTGACTAGCTCAAGCGCTCGTTGCTGCATTGCTAAATGATGGCAACTCTCCGGTCATTCTCCTCTGATGCATTTAATTGGCTTTGACCGCCATCAGTTCTCGGCAATTCCTCATTCGCCCTCTCACGTCTGACAGGTTCGAAATTATACTGCTGTGGGCCATCATGCATGTTATTTGTGGTTCTTGCCACCTCTTAGACGCCATAGTTCTAGTACTAGGCTGAGGCTACAGGGCTTCCAGCACATCTCACCAACGTTACTACATTGCCGAATGGCGTTAGAAAAGACCCGTTACTGCCAAGAACTGGACTTTAACAGTATTTTGGAGACATTTTATAAATGATCCACCTATTTTGAGTGCTTTATGTACCCATTAATCAAAACTTCCGGTTAACCTGCACGTAGGCCTTTAATGTTCCACAATCTAACCGGTTTGAATCTGAAACAGAGGACCACGTGGGGATCACGTGTATACGACCCACAGCTCATGTGAGAGCAGTAGATAAAGAAAACAACTTGCCATGCTACGCTTTGATTTGTGGAAAATAAAACAAATTGACCGCTTTTTGTCCAGTAGACCGAATCCCCACTCGGCAGGGATCACTGACCGGAATGATTTAGAGTATATATGAACGCAGTTTAAAACGGCACCGCAAAACGACTAAGGAGATAGCGGAGTTCATTGGGATATGACGCCCCTCAACACGGGGCCCAGAGCCGGGTTTACGGCTTTGTTTACGGCCCACATTCTACATCTTTACATATTACGTTTATGTTGATTACAACGACTGAGTTATCTTCAGATTTTTAGAGTGGTAGAGAAACATATTTGTGCATTTTAATTTCTGCACTTCAATTTGTGTGATTGGTTACAGTTACTGACTGGAGATCAGTAAGATTTGTATTGTTTTTACTTTACAATTCAATAGTTAAATAAAGATGTTATAACATCAATCCATGCATCAATTCATCTCAACACATAGGCCTTGCCTACAGGAAAGAGCAGTTTAAATTGCTTGCTTCCAATGTTTGTTGGTAATACTTTAGATTCATGCTTGTGTTCAGTGAATAATACAGAAGACAAGGAACTTTAGAAAGAAAAATTGCATACTAAATTTCAATTGCAATATTGGTCTTAAAAAAAACCAACTTGAATAATTCCCCCAATCGTCCCCCCTCGCCTACAGCCTCCTGAGTTAATGTACGATTTATTATCAAAAAATATTTTTTCATAGCAATATTATTTTCCTTATTAGGTTGTACGACATATGAACCAGCATCCAGTCCCCCCCAACATGCATGACCCCATGCACATAGGCCTAGAGCCTAACTGTTTGGGAACCTAAAGTTTATCAAAAGCATGATGTGATGGGTCAGCCCTAGTTTGAGGGCGTGCAAAACCAAATGATTTATGCCAACAGTTACGATTAACTCATGCTTGCATGGAAAATCCCAAAAAGCATATGACCTTTGCTGACTGGATGCATAATGCGCGACATAAACAACTAATATCCCATTGGACAACCATCCTAATTTATGTTTGTACTGCCTAATAGACGATGGGCTAAAGATCAGCGGTGAAATATGGGGGTGTCCGGGGGGGCTCTCATTTGCAAGTGCACTGATTGAATGCCAGACTCCGATACCTGGCATTAATTCAATTGATTGCTCTTCTAAATGCGCCAGATTGGTGCCAATTATTTTCTTGTTTGCATTGTATTGCACAACTTTGCCTCTCATTGTTATAAAACGTGCATCCAAACAACTTTAGTCAATGCAGCCTCCTGTGTCAGTGTTGCTTTACGAATACTATAACATATCGGATGATCAAAACAATTCTTAGTGTGTGCGTGTTGTCATGTACGCTATAGACTGATTGACTTGGCTTGCATCCATGATATATTGTAATGTTATAGGCCTAGTGCAATTGGAGAAAATTTGGATCGGTATTGCGCAACATTCAGGGGATGGGGACCCCCCCCAAATATTGGCGGGTATTTCGCACACTGCTACAGATCCAGCAAAGATCAGAACATTAGGTAAAACGCACAACATGCCACTCTGTTTATATGATCACAGACCTATTTGTGAGTGGCTGGTTGCTGGTGTTACTGGTGGGGTACTGGTATTGGAACTGGGGGCTGCGGTGGACAGCAGAGCGGTAGGGCTCAGTGATCCCGGCCATGGGCACGTTGGGGCAGTGGATGAGGAAGATGAAGATGGCCAGCAGGCTGACCAGGGCACACAGCATGCAGAAGCGGATGATACCGCGGCAGCGTAGGTTGAGGCGCTTCACGATGT
Source organism: Gadus chalcogrammus (assembly GCF_026213295.1). Lineage (NCBI taxonomy): Eukaryota > Metazoa > Chordata > Actinopteri > Gadiformes > Gadidae > Gadus > Gadus chalcogrammus. The sequence continues at coordinate 7,341,063 of NC_079412.1, read as the reverse complement.
AGCCCCCCAGGAAGGTGCCCCCCCCGCCGGCCGGGACCACCATGATGCCTGCAGAGGAGAACAGAAATACCGTCTGAAGGAGTCAAGGTTAAACTGAACATGAATATTAGATAAATAAAGGAATCAAATGTATACATTGTAAAAATCGGTTCAATTCCGTGGCCTGAGCACACCTCTGCGAAGTGTGCTCGGCACAGATGCTAATGAGCCAACACGCGCACACGCACGGATAAGCAACCTGAGCTAGATGGCGTATAGTCCATGCAACCCTTCTACCCCATTAATCAATAAACAATGCGGCAAGCGGTTCACGAGTGGGTTCACGTCAGTGCGATAGCGAAGTTGAGTGTTTGATCAAAAATCCCCCGGGATTTTTGTGAACCAAGGCTTTCTTGGTTCACTGGAGAAGGCAGGGCTGTGCACGGAGTCTAGACCTCTTTAGAATAATTTGCACACTCCAGAATGTTTTAATTTTTTTATGAAGACACCCGCATGCAAGAATAAGTCCATGTCTGAGAGTAGGCTACAAACGCGGTTAACTATTTACAAGCGCAAAAACGCCAACATATTCTTTATTTTGCTGACCACTTGTTTTTTATCCCGACAAAAGCCTTGTAAGGAAAGTTCCTCTGTGTCTCTCTCGTAGATCGCACCATCTTTCAACGTCTTTGTTTAATACGACTGCATCACCTTCTCTCACATGATCAGCAGGGGGGGGGGCAATCGTACTCAAGTACGGTACAGGTGTCAAACGGACTTGGGCACAGTACAGATGGCCTAGTGTGAGTGCGCCCTAACACTTATCTGTCTTTCTGTCCTTTGGTGTTCCTGTTTGTTTTCTTGTCTTCCTCTCTGTATGCATGTCTCTCTGTCTGTTGGTCTGTATGTCTGTCAGTCTGTCTATCCAGGGTCCCCTCACCGAACCATGTGGCTGCCTCTGAGGCGCTGAGGTTGAACTGGGACTCCAGGAACTTGGGGCCGAAGGTGGACATGCCAGCGATGAGCGTGGCCTCTGTGGCGCCGGCCAGACACAGGAACAGGAAGGGGGGGTTCTTCAAGAGCATCAACACAGACCTGGCAACAGCAGAGAGGGAGAAAGGGTAGCAACCCTAATTACAAAGCTCTACTGTAATATAATAGTCTTTGGCAAGTAGAAGACACATATAGCCAGATTTCTCTATCTAAACTGGCGTGAGTGGTCATAGGAGGGATGTAGACAATCTCTGTCCATTCAGTCTAGACTGCCTTCATTTCATTCAGTCTAGGCTGCCTACTTTTACTAGAATCTTAAATGTATACTATTAAAGACTAATCACGACTATTATCCAATAGTCTGGTACACCATGTTCACCACGTCTCAGCCCATGCTTGGAGATTGGGTAATGCGTTTGTAGGTGCCTAGGAAGCTCTCTGGTGAACGGCCTTGGGCCTTTTGTTTAAACAGAAACTGTTTTGAATCTTCTTACATTTGAAATTCAAAACAGTTAATTCAGGAATCTGAATATTTCTCTTCTGCAAACACAAAATGTTTTTAGTTTTGATTGTATGTTTGACAATTAAATTGTATTTTTTTCTTTGGCAATGAAGTGAGAGTGCTCTTTTTTGTCTAGGGAACTCTCTCTGTGTTCTTCTTACCGGGGCATGTCCTTGACTGATTTACCAAACTGTGGGTCGGAGGCTGTGGCATTGCTGCCGTCTTTAATCTGGTGAGCTTCAGACACACGCATGGCTGCTAACTTCTGAGAGCCTGCAGGAAGAAGGAAACATTGAATCGTTATTTTTTTTCTCATCTTACATTGTCCAATTTAAATCTTCTTTCATCTTGTCCTTCTCATGTTTCAGCAATAAATAATGTAGACTTGTCACATTTTCTGAAGAAAAATGCTTGTCATTGCATGGGCCAGGTTAGTTTGGTTCATGGGCCATATGCTAATGCTAGCAAGAATAATAAGCATCCAAAAATGTATCAAGCTTATTATCTCTTAAGAAACATTATAACGGTTTCATAATTAATTCCCTATTTTAACGGTCTGAAACGCAAGTCAGAAGCGCAAAACGCGAGTAGCTTTGTGGGCGGATCTCTAGCGCTGTTGCTATATACAGGCGGATAAATGACTCTTCTAAATCTAAAAATGTATTGGTCAGAAACCCGTAGGTGTGTTTTTGGCGCAACGTGCAACAATCCAATGAGAGTTCCATCTCTCATCCCCTTTAAGAGCCAGCGCACTTGACGAGTTGATATTTTGACAGCGCGTTTGCAGTCTCCACTGAGACAGATGTATGACCCAGTATTTCCCCCAGTACTGTGTTGTTAAGGCGGCCGCCTTGACTACCAATGTATATATATATTTTTTTTAATAAATATTTTTTGCATTATATATTATGCATTAACAAAGTGGAATACTCGTCGTGCCATTAGGCTTTTTGAATGGAATTGAAGCGGAGACCCCCTCCCCGCTCCTTGACCACCTTGACTAAGAGATTTTCTGGGGGAAACACTCGTATGACCGCATAAATTTCAAACTTCAAATGGCTCAGTCTATGGCCAAATAATAGGCCTAATTCACAAATGGAATAGCATTTCTTCTACAACTTCAGAAACACTGAGTCGTCTTGTAAATTTTGGCAAAGTTAATATAACAATATATGATATCCGCAACTGTGGGCCTATTTAACGATGATGATGCGGCAATACATTAACAAACATAGTTTCTAACCAGTATTGTTATACATTATCGTTATCGACTTATGTTCCTAATATGCATGTGTCCCCCCGTTAATATACATTGCATGGACTGTATTATGCGTTACGTGTTTATTTTGCGTGTGTTTAAACAGATGGGTGCACACAAGCCCGCGCCAAGCATCACCCGCATTCAATCACTCTTTTTTTATGTTTCCTTACGATGAATTACTCATCAATCCTAAAAGTTATGGGCTTGAACACGATGTCTGTGTCAAGAAAATATGTGTTTGCTTTACAGTGTTTGCAGATGCATTTGTATTGTTTTTACTTTACAATTCAATAGTTAAATAAAGATGTTATAACATCAAACCATGCATCAATTCATCTCAACACATAGGCCTTGCCTACAGGAAAGAGCAGTTTATATATTGCTTGCTTCCAGTCAGTAACTGTAACCAATCACACAAATTGAAGTGCAGAAATTAAAATGCACAAATATGTTTCTCTACCACTCTAAAAATCTGAAGATAACTCAAAGACGTTGTAATCAACATAAACGTAATATGTAACCGTAATAATTTACCCTAAAACGAGATTTTGTTTTGGAAGGCTGGGATATAGCCTATTTGCTCAAGTCTATTATTATTATTATTATTACGCATGGCATAGCCTACTAGTGTTCATTCATGCAGCCCCTATGGATTCTTTTGTTTTTCCACAATCCACATCATCATCATAATATTTCAATTAGGCTAATCGTTTGCATGTTTTTGTGGTGAATAGCCTACTGGTGAGTAAGCTTATGTTACAGTTCTGACCTACCATGGTACGTCAAAATAGCCTCACCAACTGCGCTATCCGCTAGTGCACTTAGACCAGGAGGTTTTTGTTAAGTGGCACAAATGCTTTTTTCGATCCATTAGCATCATGTTTCATTTGCGCAACACGCCTCTGCTCTTCGCCGACACGCCTCACAGGGTGCAAGTGTAGTGGCGCAAGTTGGCTGTGGGGGAAAATCTGCTTTACGCCTGGTGCAAACTAGCAACAATACATGTGTTGTGTAGAAAGTGAATTGCGCTGGGTGCAAGATAGGGCCCAATGTGTACCCTGTGCCAGGGTATTTTGTATTTACATTACTTATTTCTTTCAAGGTATTCCAAAACATTCAGCAAAATCTATTCAGATCATGTGCACTTTAGGGAAAAATGTCCAGCCTGTCAAAGAATTAGTTACAAGGTTTTCATTTCTGCATCAGGTTTGCAGTTCCACATCCATCCGTTTGTGGATCAATGACATTCACACAGCACTGGAGATCTTCAACAGGGTCAGAGGGATGAGCACCCCTACTGGCCTTTTGCTCTGGCATACCTGTGGTTTATCTGACTGAACTCCCTGATCCTGTTGATGGAGAAGCGGCCCTTGTGGGTACTAGCAGCACATTTGTGAATGCTGGAGCTCAACATGTGGGTGAAAGATCTACCAAAAAGAGCTACCAAGAGGGCGTAAGGGTAAATCACTGCTTGTCTTGCGACGCCTCAGCCCAACACTTGGTACTACCAAAGAGAAGGAGAATTTCTCCCTCGATGGGGAAGAGAGTATGAGCCCCCAATTTTCACCAATGGGAACACATAAGGTTCAGCCAAAGAGGGCGGGGCTAGAGGTAGAACTACTGATTCCGGAAAACCCCTCCCGTGAAAAAGAAAAAACACATGGGAGGAAACGGAGGAATGGAGGGGGTCGATGGGCCCCCTTTATAATTCATAATTAAATAGAGGGATTTTAGAAAGTCATACACATGTCATTATATTATCATGTCCCCTATGCAGTTACTCTGTATGCCTTATTGTTACTTTACTATTTTAATTGTTATACTCTATAACCTAATAACAAAGAAAGAATGTATTTACCCTCTATAAATATGTATGAATATATTGATTTAAAAAAATATTGTAACTCTTCTTATTACTATTTTTACATGAATAGTTAGGGTAGAGTAGCATAGAGCACCAACTTTTTTAACTAGTCTACCTAGGAAGATTGCGGACTAAATTGGGCAATAAAACTGAAAACAAGTGACCTTGATCTCCCCTATGCACTTGAGCAGTGGTTCTCAAACTTTTTACAATGAGTACCACCTTAGAAATGATTTGGCTCTCCAAGTACCACCGGAATTAAAATAAAGTGGCATAGACCTATAACTACATCGAGTTTACACAGAAGGCATTAATATTAATACGATTTATTATTCACATAACTTTACTCGACATAAGCAACGAACTGTCTATAAACTGTATAAACTCATGTATTGTATTTAACTCATGTATTGTATTGAGGTAAGCTTTAGCCTCAGACTTGGTTCAGCATCCAACCTGCTTCTTTATTGAGTTTCAATGAAGGCGAGGGAAGAAAAGCCTTTCTCACACAAATGCGTGGTCGCAAATGGAATGAGAAAGCGCACAGCCTTGTCCGAAAGCGCAGGATATTTGCTGCATCCAAAAGTCCTGCAATGTCTCGCCCCTGAAGGCAGACTATCAAAAGTTCCTGCTCAAGAGCCGATAAGTTCTCTAGGACGTCAGAAGCCTTAATGAGAAGCGGATCTCGCATTCAGGTATTACCCTGCGCTATCGCAGGGAAATATTCAGCGAACTGTTGTAGGAGAGAGTTCAGGTGCGCAATGTTGTCCCAGACTTGATCATCGAGCCTGAGGTCATTGTAAGAAAGAAAAGTCTAAATTTATTTACGATTGCATCATTTTATAAAAAATAACATTCATACGCCGCGTACCACTAGAGGGCGTTCACGTACCACAGATTGAGAATGACTGCACTAGAGTAAAGCATGTGAAAGTAGACGCGTGAATTAGGCCGGGGCGATATGGCTGAAAGACATCTCACAATATAACTTGATCATATTGATCGATATCGATAACTATTAATCATTTGCATGACCTAAAAAGACTAGGAATTACCATACAGGATTTAAGCACTTCTGTGTAATATGTACAATGACCTTCAACCAGTGTTTCCAACATTGACAAGACTATGAGGCACCGCCATAGTCTAATTTCGTCCGCCATAGTTTATATAGTATATATATATAATAAATAAATAAAATAAAAGACAAACTCATACATATCTGTTACTTTGTTTGGGTTAAACCCAGCAGTCTGTATTAAGGGCAGCTGTGTGTGTAAGAGAGTGTGTGTGTGTGTGTGTGTGTGTGTGTGTGTGTGTGTGTGTGTGTGTGTGTGTGTGTGTGTGTGTGTGTGTGTGTGTGTACAGAATCTATGAATTTGATATTAATAATAATAATAAAAAACTAGTAGTATAAAGGCTCAGCACTGTGTTTGTGTCATTTTTGTTTTCATCTTTTCTTAATTTTTTTCTGAAAACTCCTCAACCCCATTTAGTATGACCCTTTACATTCATATCAGTACCAGCAGTTTGTAAGTAATTTGTCAGTCATATTTTGGTTCTCAAAATTCACCAGATTGATGTATTTCAATGAAATCTATTCAAATTACTCCAATGTCGATAAAATAATGAAAAACTCTCAAGTATTAATATATATATGGAACCATGTTTGTGTAACAAACCCAGGTGCTAGATTTGGTGATGCAGTATCTTATCGATATATATTGAACATGTTTTATATTGATATTGATCAAAAGTCTATCATGATACGATAATTTATCGTTTCATTGGCCAGGCCTATCGTGAATGTAGAAGGGGGAATATAGACTGAATGTAGAAGGTGAATGAAGACAGTGAATGTAGACAGTGAATGTAGACGCTGAATGTAGACGCTGAATGTACAGTACAGCGTCTACGTCAGGAGAAACAAGATCAAGAACGAGGACCAAGTTGGCAGAAGATGACCTTTTGATTTTCTATTTTCTTCTTCATGCAAGTAAGGTGATCTCTGAACACATTCTAACAGGCACGCCTCCATTTACCTCCATTATCCAAGAATTTAAACATCGCTATGGGACAAAATATCTTAATTGAGAACATTCAAAACAAAAAACAAATAATTTGGATACATCAAAAAGCACACACATAAAAAAACTACTGATATGGAGGGCAACGACCGTATAGTTGACTAGCTCGCTCTAGAAGTTTGGTCGTGGTTGTCGGAGAGAAGTGGACTAGAAACCAAGACCGGACCAGAAGAGTCCCGGCCTCTCCTTTGTTGACCAGAACCATAAGGTATGGGGTCACACCACTCATGCCTAGTTGAAGGTTGCTGGTTATTCCGTCCAGAACCTGTATTTCGTGTGCTCCTGCAGGAGGGCGAAGAGGGCTCCCACTGTCAGCAGACACCTCCACTGGAACTGCCACCATAGGAAGGGCTGGTAATTAGATATAGCCCGTCCCCTTAATCCAGTCACTATGAATAGGAACTAGTATTACCTGGTGATTGTGGATAACTGACTCCCACAGACCCAGACAGCTTCTTTTTTTTTCACTATGGCGGCCACTTAACCGCCCCCCCCCCGTCAGGATATCTCATCCTCTTGTGGGGATTGTCTCATCCCACAATGCAAGACTTCTTTCTGTCAGTCTGCTCTCTCTGTAAAGGGGGCCAAACTTTGGAACTCTCTCGCCACTGAGTTAAAATTAGAGACCAATAATAAAGCTTTCAACAAAGGACTCAAACAGTGGCTAAAATCTAATCAACAGTGCACAGATGAATAGTTTGCTCTGTTGCCTTTTTATGTTCCGTATTGAAAATTGCTTGTATTTCTTTGAATTCTTTATATTTGTATCTGTTTGTTATTTGAATTGCCCCATTTTTTTTTAAAAGCTGCCTATGGACAAGTGTTGCGAATTAGCGCTTGTGCTAGAACACTTAAACAATGCATCTGGCCTGTCCAATGTAATTGCTATGTCCATATCAAATAAACACTAAATAAATAAGTAAAAAGCAGCAAGCCTCTAGCCATATAAATGGGGGTCGCCGCACCCAAACATCCAATATATAATAATCATATTTCCAATAGGGCTGGCCCGAATTATTCAAATATTCGAATACTCGTTCGGAAAATTAGTATTCGAAGCTTAAATCAGTATTCGGAGCTTCGTTGTTTTTTTTTCCACGTACGTGACGTTACCAGAGCGAGGGAGGCAAACTATAAGCGATACCAAGCAGAGAAGCGAGAGAGGTGGAGGAAGAATATATATCTTGTTTCCCTTTACTTTACAACACAACATTAGCGGGATCTCGGGAGGAAAAGTAATGCTTAGCGAAATGCTAACCTTAGCTTAGTTTATTTACGTTCGCTGTACAGCGCTGCGCCAATCAACTGTGACTGGCTTGCTGCAGAGCTTGAGCGTCTTGGGAATACCCGGTCAATATAATGGATATAATATGGACACATAAGACTATCAATATTCAGTATTTGTTATGGATTTATTGTACAAGAAATAAAAGGAAAATATGCACGTTCCACGATGAATTGAAAAGCTCCCCTAAGGGCTGAGATGGAAGAGGACAGCTGATTTGGAACGGAGCAACAGCTGTTCGCTTCCACGGGGAAAAACTAAGGAACTCCAACTTACTTAGGCCTAATAATTAACGTTCAAAAGCAATTAAATCTTCATCAAAATATGCAGATACTGTCTAAATCGGTTCCAGGGAATACATAGCGATTATTAAAGTTGTTTTTGATGGTGTGTTTTTCTGGAACGAGTATTCGAATATTCGCTCGGAAAAACCAACGAGTATTCGAAGCCTGAACAATGGTATTCGGGCCAGCCCTAATTTCCAATAGATTAATCATTTTAATAGATTGGACGTCTGCGACGTCCGAAATGGTTTGCTTTTGTGATATCCAAGCTTGTGCTTCGCGATCACAACAGCTGTGATCTGCTCTTGCCCAAGCTGGAGCGTCTGTAGTGACCGCGTGATCGCACTCGGCAACAACCGAGGTGAGCCATGCAACAGCCAGGTTTCTTCTTTACGGTTAAATTACTGCCAAACTGCTGACATGACTGTTCAACAGGTAGCTCTCATGCGCCTAATTGGCGACTATTGTTATCATGTGAAACGCTGCGCCGATCAAATCATATTTACTTCTCCCTTCCGATATCCGATCCAGCGTAATTGGCCAACGTCGGACCGATATCGATGTCGTGGATTGGATCGGGACAGCCCTACTATTTTTATATCAAGGTGTAACGAACCTACATTTATACTTTATTTCTGCATTGTTTTGCTTTATTTTGACATGATTCTGTATTTTACTTGTGGTCATAAGGTCATCTAATTTGTTATTGCCAATCATCAGATCAGCATGCATGGTTAGGGTTAGTGATTGGTGATTGGCCCATTCCTGATTACACGCGATATATAGCGCAGAGAATTACGGAAAGAGGGGGCTTGACTCTATCCGCGCCCGTGGATGCCCTATCGTTTGGACGTCTATTCACTCCCTCCGCTCTCGTGGATGCCTTGTTTTATGGATCGTTTGGACCAGGCTCGGACTGGTAATCTGTGATACCGGGCATTTGCCAGAAGGGCCGGTCCACATTTCAGCGTGCGAGGGCCGGCCCTCCTTCAATCATACCGGCCCCAATACTGATTATACGACCGCCTTACTTACCTGACAATACGGATAACTCAAAGAGCCCAAGAAAGAACCTAACGTCAAATTGTTGCAATGGTGCATCCAGTATATATAGCGCTTCCTTGTCATGCACATCTATGTGACGGTTCCTATATGGTATAATTTTCTATTTCTTCAAACTGTAAAATCCTGTTTCTTCAAACTGTACAATCATTGCAACAAACTAAATTAAAATGCTAACTAAAATGCTTTCTTTAAACTAAACTACGATTTTCTTCTTATATTTGGCGAATTTATGTTCGAATATTTTGCAAAAATATGTTGCGGTGCACGATGGGATTATACATCTAACAGCGAACGTTAACGGTCCATGGATGCTGCGGATGTTGCTTTGCTTATATTTTAATTTCAGTGGATGGGCTAAAAATCATGGAAGGAGTTGGCAAAAAGAAGAAAGGGGGAGCGGAGAAGATTCGGGACAAAAGGCAGAAATCTCTACAAGCTGAGGCGTCTGGATGTTTTAAAATAGATCGCTTGTTTGCTGTGGCCAGTGCTTCAACCGTTGCTGCTAGTGCCCCCGACGTCCCTGCTAGTGCCCCCGACGTCCCTGCTGCTACAACCTAACATAATCCATTGCTTGCTAGCCTAGCAGGACTGTCCGGGTATGTTAAACCGTGTGGATTAATGTGGAATAATTGCAACTTGCAAGAAGCCCCGCGATCAAGACAGCGTCAAGGTAGGCCGTTTGGTTTTTAATTGTGCCCACCGCGACATGTTGAATTCGGCTCACAGGTCTTTCTTAAAGGGGTAGTTCGGAATTTTGGACATAGGGCCTGATTCCGAAGTGAGCATTGGTATTCTATATCACTGGAGACAGTTTTCAACACATTTCATTTGTAGAATTCCTTCGTTCACTGTACTCTGCGGTTGTAGCAATGACAGCAGCAGGTAACCTAGGTTTCAGCCCGCCGCTGCCGTAGCCTACGTACAGGAATATAAACACTGCTGCTGAGACCCCGCAATTCCCTCAAAATGCAATGCAATGCAAGGTTGGTTTTATTTCTAACATTATTCTATAAACAGACATTTAGATTTATAGTCTGTCGTTATAATTGATTTACCTCGGGTGTACTGTGGAGTGGGTAAGACTGTTTTTAATAGCAGGCTAGCATTGCCCGTTGACGTGCGCTAGCCTAGCACGAGCGAACTCTGCAACTAGAAGGACTGAATGAAATGTGTTGAAAACTGTCTCCAGTGATATAGAATACCAATGCTCACTTCGGAATCAGGCCCTATGTCCAAAATTCCGAACTACCCCTTTAAGTAGGTTCGCTGAAGTTGGTTCGGCTCATTTGCGCTAAAGGGGGGGGGGGGTCGGTCGGTCGGTCCATAAGGGGCCGGTGTAGATGGAAAAATGCCAGGGCCGAAAATCGTTCCCAGTCCGACCCTGGTTTGGACTCTCTTCACGTCCTGCCTCGTGATGCCCTATCATTTGGACGCTCTCCGACGCTCCGTGGTCGCGATGGACATTGTGTTTAGGGAAGAGGGGGAAAAATTGTGTAACTTTGTGAATAATAACATATCTTGATGCTGAAGTTGTAGATACATATTCGAAACTCATCCATGACTCTCTGTCTGCCTTTGCTGCCATTTTGACACGTAACAAAGGTGATTAGGATTGACTCTTTTGGATGTCTGCCTATTTCCTGTATAAGTGGTGTGTGCAAACATTACGATGGAGTGCCTGAAGGTCATACCTTTTCGGGTTTCCAAAATTATCAAAATATATATATATTTTTTAAATGTACGTATTGAGAAGAACAAGAAGGAACTTGCATATTGTGTTGTTGTTCTATTTTCAGTACGACAGTTACCTGGTAGTTGTCGAGGATAGCCCAGGATAGGGAGGGCAATGATCAGAGTTGCTGCTCCTCCTGCCAGGAACCCGATCCACCAGGCCCCCACCCACAGAGGGTTCTCTGGAGTTAGCTCTGTACTACACACACACACACACACACACACACACACACACACACACACACACACACACACACACACACACACACACACACACACACACACACACACACACACACACACACACACACACACACACACACACAGTGAGGGATTTATCTGACATATTCCCCTATTCCCAATGTCGTTGTATAGGTGACTGTACAATGACAATAAAGTCTATCTTATCTTATCTATATGGATAGTAGTGCAAAGAGTAGTGGAAAATAAGTTGAGACAAAGGTAATGACATCCAGCAAATCCTGTGCACCCATCCTTGTGAATGCTAAAATGTGCACTAGCTACTACAAGGGCTTCAACGGTAAAAGCATGCTACTAATCCGAAAAGCTTATTGAGAGCAAATTTATTTCAGAAATATCTTGTTTTCAAATTGGACAAACGATTGGGGAACGAACAAAGTAATAAAGAATCATGTTGTTGTGAACTCTAGCCATGATCTTCTTGCATGGATATGCATTGCATGCAGTTATTGTGTATAACGTCTAGCCTACTGGAAAATTGGAGAGATATAAGTTCAGAGAAATTGATCTGATTGGTTGATTTGGCCCGTCTATCACCAACATAGGTGGTGATAGACAGATGGTTTATCCAATCAGCTAACCAATATTTTTTTTTAAATCTTACGTCAGGTGGGTCTCAGTGTACATTTTGAGAAAAAAGCCACCCAGCAGATAACCTGCGGCTGGTCCCAAAATGGCTGCTGTGTAGAAGATCCCTGGGGAGAGAAGGACCACAGAAAGGAAAACAGAGGCGTGTAAGAAGAATAACATTTTCGATTTCCTACTTCCTGGTCTCTTGGATCAAAGTGAGTCCATTGTTCTTGGCAGCAATGGAATAGCATTAAATACAGGTATTTACAGGAGACAAAGTGTGTTAATGAGCAATTGTATTTGGGTAACTGGGAGAGCAAGTAGTAGTTATTTAGCATGACCAGTTAGAATGAACCCATGCACTAGGAATTCAAAGACTTTCATATTTCTGGTGTGTTGACAATACAATTCATTTGAGGGGACTAAGGATCTGACAGGACCAAGATTACGATTCAAGCAGAAAATTAGCCATTAAAGCAATGCAAAAGGCCTGTGTGTATTTATTGGGAAGTAATGGGTGAGTATATTCATTACTGATTACGTGTCATATGTAAGGTGCGAGTCTCACCTATATAAACAGGAGCATAGCTTGACTTGACATTCTCATCCAGGTATGTGACCCCTAATGTGTAGAGTGGCGTGGCCCCCATACCGTGGAGAAACTGGCCCAACATAAATACAAAACGATAGTTGGAGAGCCCAGTACTCTCCTTGTTGTGGCACGGCCCGGTACGGTTGGCAGAGCACATTCCCGTGTGCTCGGGCAAGCTGACCTGGTAGGGGGGTGTGGTGAAGTGGGGTAAGGCAAACACAAGCGATCCAAGAGCCATCACGAGCACTCCCCAGCCCAGCCAGCGAGGCTTGTGGCCAGTCCCACCAAAGTAGCTGACGAATGCAAGGCACACGCATGCAGCGATGTCGTAGGAGCTAGCAATCAGGCCGGCCTGGTAGCTGCGCAGGTCAAAGCGCCTCTCGAGGGAGGTGACCACTGTGTTGATGAAGCCGTTGATGATCATGCCCTGGAGGAATGAAGCGGTGCACAGGAAGAACAGCAGCCATCGAGGGGTGTTGAAGACCTGAAGGGTCCTGTGAGTCAGGGCCCCCCAGCCACACTGCGGATCCAAGTCCTCTGAGGTGAATTTGGAGCCCATGGAGGTCTCCACACTGATGATACCGTCCACAGTTTGGATCTCCCGCCGGAGTGTGCTTGTGCCAGTGAGAATTTTTGGCCGAATGCCGCCATGATCCCGTCTGAGACTTCCAGGGCCTGACTCTATGGGGCTCACAGTCTGAGAGTCCAAAGGGCTTGGGGTGTTGTCCACTGAGCCTTGGGGGCAATCCTGCAGGTCCAAGAGCTCCTGCTTGGAGCTAAAGGATGCATCAGCATTTAGCAAAACTGGCATTGCCCCAATGAGGGTCACTGTTGAGAAGAGAGATGGGTGTTGGGAGCTAGGGTGGCACAAGCCTAACTGAGGATACAATAGAGAAGATTATTGAAAGATGAATCAGAAGTTTGGCTCAAATCAGAGATATTAAATTGTTAGCTTTTTTGGGGCTTTTCTATTATATCCCGAGTTGTTCTTTGGTCTCCATGAGTTCAGTGTCAAATGCTGTTTGCTGGATCTTTTTTCTACTCACTAAACAAGAGATAGGGTTGACGGCTTCATGTTGAGGTTGCTGCTGGTTAACAATGACCTATGGTGAAAAAAGACAGACAGGGAAACAAATTAAGGACGAATACAGAGGTTTGTTTCAAATGATCACAATGAACATTTTCATGGGTCAAGTATTTTTTTACTTTGCAGGAAAGCTAAACTCATTGTAACAAAGGTTTTTTTTAAGTATCTTGACTCTTTATACATACATACTCAAGCCAACCCTTTATTCTAATGCTGGGGTGGGATTATGGGATATATTTTATAACTACTAAAATCTCACAAAAAAACAAAAAACTGCAAATTAAAATAGAAAATGCTATCCAAACCCTCAACATATAGTATTCGTATTTATTTTATATTTTTCATGTTTTAACCAATTATACTGTATTTTATTGTTTTCTGTTTTCAATGTGATTTTATATCGATGTAAGAAAGAATCTTTATAAAGACAAGAAAAATAAAGGGTGCACTGCATGGTCTAATTATAATATTAGAACTTTATAATTGTGCATTCATATTTATATAATCATATTATATGTACATGTATATGTACAAATTAACGTGTAATCAGACAATAAGCCACTCCTAGCCAAGTTGTGGGCCACCACTAAAGACATTTATGAAATTGCACCATCCAGGTCATTAACCACGCCCACTTCCACTTCCACTTATACTTATTTTATCCAAATACACCTCATAACATTAAACATACATCACTTCTAACTGCAGTGTTTCCCCCAGCAGTGTGTTGTTAAGGCGGCCGCCTTAACAACAATAGGGCCCCTCCTTGACTACCAATGTATATAAAAAAAATTAAATAAATATATATATAATTATTTCTAAATATTTTTTTAATTATTATGCATTAACAAAGTAGTACTCTTGCAGGGAAAGAAAACATACTGCCATCAGGTGTAAAAAATAAAGATCAATAATGCATCGGTAATACTGTTCACAACAATGGTCTTGCCATAAAGCTTTTTGAATTGAATTGAAACGGAGACAGCTCTGCAACTAGTTCCCCATCAAAGCAGGAATGGGGAACTAGTGACCTCTTACATATAATAGGTCATGTCCCAAGCCGGAAAGAGTTGATCAACTTTTCTTCGTAGCCCTTATCCTGATTAACAACTGTTGAAACCGCAAGTGACACTGTCTATGAATTTAGTTTTGAACCTTTTGGTGCTTAATGGTTGATATTTGAATCAGAGTGTAATGTTCATTATTAATTTAATTTTTTTTGCAACAGTTGTTTATCCTAATATTTATTTTGTTTAATATCCCAATCTTATTCATTGGAAAGGCATTTGTATACATTATCCTTGGGCCTAGAGTTCTCCCATTCTCTCTAATTGAAAGGTCTGAATTTGCATTGCCACTGTAGCCATCAAGTACAACACATTGGCAAAGCCAATCTTCTATCTTCTATGTTGTGTAGATTCCTTTAACTACCTTGCAGGAACCTTGGGGGACGAGGGAGTGTGAGCGAGAGAGAGATTCATTCATGAATCCAAGCCAGTGTTTTAATATCTTCTGTCATCTTATCAGAATTATCCTCCTCTCTCGCAGAACGGAACCACATACTGTTATGATCTGAACTCAAATGTACTCTACAGCAGCAGTGCAGTCTGTCAGAAACACAAACCCAGCCCAACGAGGTAGTTAGAACTTCACAATACCATTTATATTATTATGAAGGCAGCAGTTGTGTTCAATGTTACACATGTACATAAACATGTATAATGGTATATTAATTGTTTCATCAGTACTGTACAAACTTGATGAAAAGAGATTAGCTTATTTAATATAAAAATGTGGATGTTAATACTGGTTAATACCAAAAATGTGATTAACCATTGTAACATCTATAAATATACTGTATTCATATGAAATATCCTATACAAATCAAAATAAATCAACATACAAAACATTTTATACCAAAAGTCGTGACCAGGTCGGATACATTTGAATAATGACGTAAATAAAGTGGTGCAGAGACTAAGTTTACATTTGAGGAAATTACAGCATGTGAACCTCACATGAAGTTACATCAGTGGCATGATTAACTCACATGTAAAGCTTTTGCAAGTTAAGAAATGGAAAAAAAAACAATAGTTAAAGCATTTAGTTAGATTAATGAAGCAGACCGGGGGCACGAGTATTGTGATTTTGGACGAATAATTTACCACACCTCCTATCCACAAAGTTTAGGACTTTGGAGGAAGGGTTTAACTTTAAATAAAAGTTCCAAATAAATAAAACTTACCAAATTCATTGAGTTAAGTTTAACACTGCAGTGTTCTTTAGAAAAGGTAGTCTAATCAGGATAGCTTTTAACTCACTTTATTTGGTAAAGGTTTAGTCTAGTCTCTATGAAGCAAAAGGAGAGGAATTGTATCATGCATGCTTGGAGATACACTTAGTAGGGCATCTGAAGGATGCGTTACCTGGAGCGTTCTGGCCCCCTGGGCTATGTGTTGTGTCTTTAATACTGGGCAGGCGTGGACTCGGTTATGTGCTCTGATTGGCTAAGCATGGCGCTGAACTCCTGCCTCCTGGATACCCGTATATGTACTCTATGCTGAGCTCTTGCGGCTATGTGTTGGCATTTCAACTTGGTTTGTGGCTTGGTGCTGACCTCTTGTGGCTATGTGCGAGAATTACAATTGTTTTTGTGGCCTTGAGCGCCTGGGTCTCTCGAACATCTTGACTGCTCTTATCTCTAGAATTGACACGTGATGATTGGCTTCCTGTATCAGCTGGACGCCTCCCTAGGCTCAGGACCCCTCCCTAAGATGAGAGAGAAGCCTCTTTAATTGGTAAGGGCATATGTGGCCTGTTGGTATGAAAGTGTGAATTATGTAACAACATAATTCACTGGGTGTTCCCGTGGACCTCGGAGCCCGTGTCGTAGCCTACAGGGGTCTTTCGGGACAGATCCGATCCCTTGGCATTGCCTGAAAAATATTCTCTATGAGAGGGTATTCGCTATTTGAGCTACCGGTACATTGCACCTTATGTAGGCAATGCTTACTGTTGCGCAGTGCGTCTCCGTGAGAGAGTGGTAGATTGGTGGCAGCGCGTCAGTCTTGATTTCTGCGTGCAGGGTTTTCTCCTAAGTGATGCGCATTTAAAGGTTGGGTATGGGATTCGCGAAACGCCAGCAGATTTTGAAAACACACAACTCAAATGGTCCTACCCCCTCTCCTTCAACGCTGACTCTGACTCCACCCATTCCAAGTACATGGACGCGCAATCATGCACGAGCACGAACACAGATGCGCGAGAGTGAGCCATTAGCTAGTTAGCTAGCTCCAGTACCTACCGCAGGATAACAACAAACAGAAGCTTGCTCTGGGTCACGAGCTTTGAGTACGTGCAGGAAGGGGCCACGCGCGGGGGGAGGGGGAGTGCAGTACGACCGTTTGATTGACGTACTTACTGTCTAATGCCACTCGGTGGTTCTGGAAATCATTGGCTGGAGTTTTTCGAGCCCTGCCCGTTCCACAGATGATTGACTTGTTTAATTTCCATGTCAGTACTTCTAACTCAGTGGCTGTAAGTGGGTTATGATAAGGATTTCAAGTACCGTAATTTTCGGACTATAAGCCGCGCCTTTTTTCCCATTTTGCGATTCTGCGGCTTATATAACGGTGCGGCTAATTTTTGAATTTTATAGCTAACGGCCACTAGGGGACCTCCTAAATATATGGATTTTTAAGCGGCGGGCTCCAGTGCGGCTTATATATGTAAACATCATTCAATTTAGCTGCTGCGGCTTATACTCCGGTGCGCCTTATAGTGCGGAAAATACGGTAATTTTGCAAAAATGGCCAAAAAAGAGAATTCCATACCCAACCTTTAAGTGAAGCTTATAAAGTCCCAATTCTTATGTCATATTGAAAACATATTCACTAAAGGTTATGCGATTATATTTTTGTGCTTATTTCAAACTTGGACCCATTTTCTCAAGGCCATGCTGGCACCACATCTATGGGGGTAAAAGGCATGATAATGGGCCGTCGAGATTTGAACCCCGGTCGCTGGCGTTTAAGTCTTAAACTAATGCACTGCGCCACCGCCGCTACCACTCGGCGGTTGAAAACACATGCTATACATTACTTACATAGGTTGTATTTAAAGTGAATTCCCTAAATTATAGAATAAGGCCGGTTGGACGTTGCTTATTCATTTTGAAATCTTCACTCTATTGGGATTAATGGCGAACATTTGTTGTGTCCACTACCTGATTACACAACTAGGTGGGTTCTACTGGTATGAAGTGTGTTGTAGTACTAGAGAATAAGTGGAACGATGCGTGTAGAGAATAGTCTAGGGAGCTAGACCTACAGTACTGTGCTGCGTGCTTACAACCAGGCCCGCCGCTCCCTATACGCAGAGTATATTGCGTAGGGCACCAAGTACCTGAGGGGGGCACCAAAAATTAAGATTTGTAAAAAAAACAAAAAAAAAAACACTAATGAATTAAAAAAATATGTAAATTAGTTATGAAGAGGCCCACCGTTGTTTGTTCTTAATTGTATAACCTATCACTCAATTTCGGCAAATTAGATGTTTTTACCTTATATAGAAAAAGGGGCTCTCCTCTACTGTAGTACGTAGTCCTACGTAATCCGCGTTTGAAAATTCCAAACCTGCCTGGCAACTGATGATCACTGCAAACGTTGCCTGGCAATGGACAATCGCGTCGAACGATGACGTCTATTATTTAAATTAAATTAACACAAGCTAGCTAGACTACGATACACCACCTTAAACACTGTTTACTAGCTAAATTCAATACAATACAAATATAAAGTAAAAATGAATGTTATCTGTATTATGTTATTTCGTCTTGATGAGCGCGAATGTTTTTTGAAACCTGCCCGGCAACGGACAATCGCGTTGATCGACGACGTAATGTTTCAACGCGAATTACGTAGGCGGTACAATTTTCGCCCCCGGTACAATTTGTGTGTCAGCGGCACTTCCATTGTTTTCAAACGTCCCACCGCTCCCGACACTTTCTGTTTCTATGGTCAGAGTGGCGGTACTCTACTTTTTTTAAATCGTCCCGTCATTCCGACATGAGGTCATTAATACAAATTGCATTACTATTATCATTGTATTTGAATTAATTAATATGATTATTTCTTAGTTGCATGTGCTGTAGTGTCCTACACTAGGGCTGGCCCGAATTATTCGAATATTCGAATACTCGTTCGGAAAATTAGTATTCAAAGCTTAAATCAGTATTCGGAGCTTCGTTTTTTTTTACGTACGTGACGTTACCAGAGCGAGGGAGGCAAACTATAAGCGTCAGCGACACCAAGCAGAGAAGCGAGAGAGGTGGAGGAAGAATAGATATCTTGTTTGCCTTTACTTTATAACACAACATTAGCGGGATCTCTGGAGGAAAAGTAATACTTAAAACCTTAGCTTAGTTGTTTGTTTACGTTTGCTGTACAGCGCCGCGCCAATCAACTGTGACTGGCTTGCTGCAGAGCGTGAGCGTCTTGAGAATACCCGGTCAATATAATGGATATAATATGGACACATAAGACAATCAATATTCGGTATTTGTTATGGATTTATTGTACAAATTCCCTGAAAAGATGCACGTTCCAGGATGAATTGAAAAGCTCCCGTAAGGGCTGAGATGGCAGAGAACAGCTGATTTGGAACGGAGCAACAGCTGTTCGCTTTCACAGGGAAAAACTAAGAAACTTCAACCTACTTAGGCCTACTAATTAACGTTCAAAAGCTATTAAATCTTCAACAAAATATGCAGATACTGTCAAAATGGGTTCCAGGGAGTATATAGGGATTATTAATGTTGTTTTTGATGGTGTTTTTTTCTGGAACGAGTATTTGAATATTCGCTCGGAAAAACCAACGAGTATTCGAAGCCTGAAAAATGACATTCGGGCCAGCCCTATCCTACACTGACATTGGTGATTGGGACTAGGGATGCAAACAATTAATCGATTATCGATTAATTGTCGATAAGAGATTACTCGATTAAAATAAATTACTTGCAATTAATCGCATTTTTAACCCGTAATTCCCCAACCGTCCACGTGAGGGCGCGCTTGACGCCAGACGTACTTCACGCACACGCGGGAACACAAGCGAGATCACAAGCGAAGCAGAACAAGACAAACGAAAAGCGGACACTACTAGCTGTGTTCGAAATCGTTCCCTATCATGGATGTAGTGCACTAAATAGGGTGCACCCTATTTTCTAGTGGTCCAATTCTCAGTGGTCCACTATATAGGGCACTATATAGTGGACTTAAAATAGGGTACATACGATGTTCCCTACATGTTACTCCCGTATACCACAATGCAATGCGGTTGTATTTTTCCAGGGGAGAAGAAGAAGCCGAATAACCGCGAAAACGAATATATTTAATGATGGAGTCTCCGGCTTTCGTTTAGAAATGTCAACAATTTATTTGGGATTTAACATAGAATATTGAACATTCAAAATTAATTAAACAAGGAAATGTAACATTCAACATCAATACAACCTCCAGCTTTCGTCGTGAGTGCCCGGTTTGTTTACTTGATGTGGGCGCATCTGTCTGCGTCACACAAATACCCGGCGCATTTACTGACGCAAATGACGTTTAGAAATGTTCAGCGTAGTGTCCGAATTCTCGTTCCCTATTCCCTATATAGTGCACTATATCATGTACACTATATAGGGAATAGGGAACGAGTGTAAAGGGAACGATTTCGAACACAGCTAGTGACACGATGAAGAGGGCAAAACAGAGTGCAGTATGGAGCCACTTTAAGTTGGTTAATGACAACAAAGACGCCAAATGCACAATATGTGGAAGTATTTTGACAAATGTACTTATTGTAAGTCGCTTTGGATAAAAGCGTCTGCTAAATGCCCTAAATGTAAATGTATTTTAAAGTACAACAACTAAACGACTTCGTTGAATTACCACCTAAATGTGTCACATTCAGAAGGAAATTCAGCTTCTCAGAAGAATTGCCGCTTATCAATTAATCGATCATCGATCGATAAGATGAAACAACTATCGATTAATGAATTACTCGATAATTTGCATCCCTAATTGGGACAGTCCCGATTTTGAGTTGCGTGTCCCGATTCCCAGCAAAAGCCTGTCGGAACGCTAAAATGTCCTGGTTTCCAACATCCACTATGAAATGTCCCCTTTTGTCTGCGATTACATAGCCAACGTGGTCTTATTATAGCCTGATCATTAACTAAAAAACACATAGAAAAGATTAAAGCATCCAGCATGGGATTTCAACAATATGAGGGGGCATACGCAACACGGATAATCGCACAGTGGAATGCTGGCGATTTATCTGCACAGTGGAAAGCGCTTGTCCACTGGGCGGACAAGCCCTGACTGGAGATGTTCGCTCACTTCAGAAGCAGGGATTACAAGACAAAAATAAATGTATAATTTCCTGTGTGCTGCCTAGCACTAATGCTCCCGTTGAACTGATCTTTATTCCACCATGAACAATACTTGAACTGAAGAGATTAACTGCACCGTTCCCACCTTAAAGGCGTTGCTTATCACACAAGCCGATTTTGATGACACCTGTCCGCAATTCCACAGCAGCAGGCTGTCAGCAAACAAATCTATTTTGGAGCAAATTCACTCCTACAAATATGTGAAGGCTAATTTGAAGAACGTTTGTCTCTGCGTTGAGGTCATGTTTTCGGAGCTCTACGAGGTTGACATCTTACACACACACACACACACACACACACACGCACACGCACAAAAACGGATCCGGCCAGCGAGGGAATATTTACTGGCCCTTTTAGTGGAAACCCATAGGTGAAAAAAAAAGGTTGGGGATTGTATTACAGTCTATGTTTAATGTATTTTCCCTCTATGGGCAACATTTTTTGGTTTATTTTTATTGATCCCCTTCGAAAATTTGTGTGGAAAGGGGTAGGAATGGGGCGAGCTATATTCCCGCCTTTCTCCTTTGTAAAGCGCATTGTATTGCCTTTGGGCCGATCTGAAGATAACTGCACCTATTCCTTGATTGTTCTGCCGCGCCACTCCAAACAATTAATTTCGTTCGACCAATCCACTCCAATAGTGGTCCTGCATCGAGTTTAAATCCAACTCTAACAAATAAATGGTCCAGTATTAAGTTTCATAGAATATTTATACATTCCCAGGGCATGTTAAATAAGTGCACGCCCGCGCTCGTAACACACTCGTAAAATGCAGTCGTCAATTGATGGAATGGGTTATTTCATACATCATCCCAACCAAAATTTGGAATAGCCTATATCAAATGAATTACAGATAAATAATACTGAAATGGCTACTTTTTGGTTGAACACATTTGAACTAAATATTTATGATCCCCCAAATTGATGATCCCCCACCTGAAGTCGGCGCCACTGATTGTTAGACTGTCGGAATGGCGGTACTAAAAGGTGTCGGAATGGGGGCACGTCGAAATAGTGGCAGGTCGGAATGGCGGCATGTCTGAATGGCAGCATGTAACCGTTCAGCGAGGTTCTAGTATACCTCATAAATCTCATTGCATCATGTAATTAATTACATGAATACTAATTAGTAAGCAATTCATAAACGGCTATCAATTAATTAATAAGACAATGAGTTGATGAGATCATTTATAAGGCTACATAAAATAATGATTTACCATCTATTTACATGCATTTTAAACACCTAATAAAGATGTACTTCTTGATTAGTTCGGGTTAAGTGAAGGCATTAGCATATAAGACTTTTGTATGAATTCATCTACAGTTAGGACTATCTAAGCTTTTTAAATTAAAAAATATATAAATGCTATATACACTACTGATAACCATTTTATCAATGCCTCAAATCTGCAGTTATTAAGTGCTCCCAACAAAGGATAAACAACTTTATAGAACCCATTACTTACTATGCAAATAGTTGCTTTCCATCTTCATAGTTCAAAAAACAAGACTTTGGAAGTTGTGTCTTTCGGAAACCAATTCTACAAACTGCTGTGTGAACAATAAGGGAGTCAAATGTCTATGAACAGGTTCTCAATGCTCCCATCTGAAAATGCGTTGTCTTTTAAACGTTTAGAGATTAGAGGGAGAGGTTATAAGGGTAGAGAGGGAAGAGTGACCATCATGAGGTAAAAAGGGAGGGATTGGCTGTTCTCAAGGTGAACCAGGGCACTCTGTTATAACAATGCAGACCGTTATGCTTATGAATTCAAGCACAGTTTATTGTTTCTGTCCCCAGAATGTCGGATATTGTTTATGAATTAAAAATAAATAAATAAATATATTTCACTCCTATCAAGATCATACATTGAGCTTTTCATTTATTTTATTTGTTGTCGAAGTGGAAACACGCAGCTGGATATGCTACGGTTGGCTGTTTCTCACAGAAGAAGGCCTGTTTGATTTGGGCCGGGTTGCCTTTCCTGCCAAATGGCAAACAAAGGCTTTTTTGAAGTATTTTTGGAATGGAACACTACAGGATATTCAGACTGTTTAGATCCCCGACAACAAACTGTACTCCTGAAGTCATCTTTGCACACAATCCTTTTTTTAAGAAACTGGTTTGCCTACACGCTTACTTCCTTACTGGAATAGAAATGCAGCAACTCTGAGGTTACGTTTGGAAATATGTTCAACACATTGAAAACCAATGTGGAAATACTGAATGTAATGCAGTTGCACTGACATATTGTTTGATATTGGCAAAGCTATAACAGCTTATAAGGCTCTTAGTGGAAGTGTATTTTGGGAACCACGGGTCTACAACATACACCTGACCTCACAGAATGGCGGAAGCACAAAACTATACCCAAACCTATGTGACCCCTGCTTATTTTATCACCCTGACATCGAAGGGATGGAGTTGTTTAAGATATACTCATGTTCACATGAATGTGAAGTGGGAAATAAAGATTGCTTTGATGAAGAACTATATGTCCCTATGGTGTCCTTGCCTTGAAGGGCTCTATATTATAGTTTGTTTGTTCACGTTATGCAATGTCATTCTAATGACATAGACACAAGTCATTACCTTGCTAAAGTACCATTAAATGAGTGAACTTCACACTCAAATTCAATAATGGGCGAGACAATGTTCAAAAAGTTGAACATTGTTTATAACATAATCGTTCACACAACAGTGTTTCCGGCAGGAGCAAATTCCTACTTGTGGTGGTAGCTGCAGGGGGCAATGACACGCTGAACTAAAGATCATTGGTATGAGTCCCATGCTTCTAGCGGTGTTTGCCTGCTGACGTGATGGGCTTCCAAGCTCAGTCAATGGGCAGCATCACTCTGATATATTTCTACTCAATTATACAAATTACAAAGTGCACTTCCCTAAACAATAGCACAACTGAAATTCAGTTAAGCTGGGGACGCCTCTCGTTTCCCGCTAGCTGTACAATGGTAAAAAGCAGTTCAAAAAAGTATTTGGCCAATGGAGCTACAAAAAAAAGTGTGCCTAAATTCTTCAGATTCAGACTGCGTATGCTATTAGAAATTTTGGGTTATTTCAAACATCCCTAACACCTATTTCTGAACACACTATTGATTCTATTAAGGAATTTGACCGGACGTCTTCTACGAGCGGGAAGGCCAACAACAATCCTTCCTTCGGCGCAGGATCATGTTGTGAGTGTGCACGAGAGGAGGGTTGGAGGGGCCATACACAGGTGGTCCAATGTGTTGGTGAGAGAGCAAGAATCAACGCGCTGCAGGCAGCTCTACAATGAAAAAATATTTTACCCCTTTTAATTGAATTTGTTACAAATTCAATAAATATATGGAAACTTGAATTATCCTTATGGCTGGCATGAGGCAATTGTCATAGTATTGAATAGTAGTAAGCTAGATAGTTATTGAAATATCCTACAAATACATTTGTTCTCTACTGAATTGCTGTTTCCTCAGAAGTTAGTAGGTAAAGGATATGAGTCCATTAAAATGTGTCCTCACAAAATATAACGGACAATGGCCTTGAATACATTCCTCTGGGTTTGAACATTGTTGGAAACAATTGGGATAATGCAAGTACACAACTCAAATATAATTATATAAAATGCACCTTGTCATTTTCAGATATTTAACTGTCACTTCTTTATCCCCATTAAAAGTGTTCAGTAAATGTCCTCTACAGATAATCAAGAGAGGTTATTGAGTGACTATGTCATGGCCACAGTTGTGGTGCTGCGTGTTCTCCTCTTGTGTCGGCCACAACCCCTGTCTATCTCTGTGCTTTGCCTGCCACTCTCAGCTGCTCACACCTGGCCTGCATCAGCTCATCAATTCCCCTTCAAATACACCTGGGCTGCATCCGAATACCTAGTACATACTATTTCTGTCTAGTGTCTACTACTTGACCATACTACACTTGACTGTGTAGTACGGTCTACAGACATGCGTAGAACGCCTCCGAACGCCGCCGAAACTCCACCGGATGTTTGGAGATGACGTATCTCCCCCCAGATGGCGGCAAAATGTACCTGTTTTCCGTCTTGTTATCGTTGCTATTAAATAAAAAAAATTCTCTTTCTACGTGAATGGCTCTTGAAATGGATATCTCTGCTAGAAGGCGTCGTCGTCGGTCATCTCGTAGAGCGACTTACCGGCAGGTTATGTTGTATATATGTGGACATTTGGTAAGTCATTTTTTTGGAATAATAATAATACATTTACAGTTATTTGTTACTCCGTGAAAAAGACGATTGAAGTTAATTTTTCCTTTTTTATTGAACACACACACACACACACACACACACACACACACACACACACACACACACACACACACACACACACACACACACACACACACACACACACACACACACACACACACACACACACACACACAAAGCCGCTGTTGGTGGTGTCGGGTCAGCCATCTCTTCTTCGTTTGTTACCAGACTCCGGTTGCATTGTGGGATAGCGTAGTGTGGTCCGTGGTTCACTTTGGCGGTAGTATGCATTCGGAAACGACTTCCGTACTACAGAATGCATACTGAGTATTCGGACGCGCTAGATTTTTCGCATACTACAAAATGCATACTATATAGTATGCAAGTACGAGTATTCGGATGCAGCCCTGGTTTCCCTGCAGTCTTCGCCGGATCGTACTTCGATATACCGTGGTAGTTATTCGTACCTGGCTCCAGTATATACACTTTATAGTTGTCGTTTCTCCTGCTGAAATCTCGTGCCTCACCTTTGTTCTCTTTTGCCTATAGTTTTGTGGATCTACACCTCCAGCCTGCCTGCTTCACCTCCTCCCACCTGATGCGCCCCACTCTCCAACCTGCCCCGTGCCTCACTCCTGGTTATTCCACATACACCTGTTCACCTTCACTCCAACTCCTGTCCCCGTGTTCTGCTCTTAGGTCCAGCACCTATCGCTCCCCTAACAGACTACTGCATGCATCACACACACACACACACACACACACACACACACACACACACACACACACACACACACACACACACACACACACACACACACACACACACACACACACACACACACACACACACACACACACACACACACACACACACACATATATATATATAAATCTATATTTTAAGAAATAAGAAAAGTCCATGCTATCAAATTTTATTAAAAGCTAGTGTTAATTGTTATTGTTTTTGTTATTGACAAAACGGCCAGGGCCTTTTTTGACGGACAGATGACAGATGAGCATGTTGACATGTTCTGGGGTCATACGCGACCGCAGCCTGGTGACCGTCAGTCCAGCCGCTGAAAACACCCGCTCTGAGGGGACAGATGTTGCCGTGATGCACAAATACCTCCGTGCTAACTTGGCAAGGCGGGGGAACAACTTTCCACAATCCAGGGGCTCAGAAAGTTCTTTATTTCTGCTTCGATGCTAACCTCGCCTTGAGTGGTAGGCCTATAGTGCTCCCCAAGAAGTCACTTTTTAAATCATAATGGTCCCACACCAGACTTCGCCGTGGCCTCGTCCGCTTCATGATTACAACGGCGTGTTCCAATATCCATACTATCCTATCCGTACTTACTAGTCTAAGTTTGAGTACGCAGGGCGTTCCGATTCAGATCGGGCGAAATTAAGTGTACTGAAAACGGTCAAATCGCGAAGTGTGTGGCGATGTACACTTTTCGTACTCAACAGCAGCCATCTTAGCTACGTAGCGGAAGAGGGCGGAGCCAGGCTGAGCCAAAATCTGCGCATTTTTCACATAGCCTGCATTAATAGTCATTTTGTAGGTTTTATAGTTTTTATAGCTTTTTATAGCTGCTAGGCGTAAAGAGTTCACTGTTCAAAGCGGGATGTTTATTGCGGGGGAGGAGCCGCAAATTAATATTGCCCCTGTGTGGTAAAATGTTTAATTGCACACTGCATTAGTTTAATCAATGAAAAATGTACAATATAATTATTTACTGCAGCCAGGGGCAATGCAAAAGATGATCCTCCTGTAGACCTGGTTGTTTGCTTTTCCATAGCCATTTCAGCGAGCCTCAGAGCCTGACTCATTACCTGCTATGGCTGCTAGAGCCAGAGTAGGAGTAGGTTACCATGCCAGTGACGTAGCTGATTGTTGAAATCCAACATGGCGGCGCCCTGTAACACTTTCACCGTACAGTTTAATCACTTTTAGCAAGTTCAGCCATTTTTAGGTATTGTACCAATGAGAACGCAGACAATACATCTGTTATATCAACTAAACTTCAAATTTCAGTTCAGTTCATCTTTAATGATCTCTGACCGGCGCTCACCAGCTCTATTCTATCTGCAAAGGCCTCAGAACTTTTTTGGCTTTTCTTTTTTTTAAGTGTGCCCAAGTGGAACTTTTGCGGTTCGACATTAGATAGCCTATATACCAACAGAATAGGCGAACGCTTAACTACCTAGGTAACGCGTACCGGTGCTGGTTGTTTGTGGTCTGGCAAATATATTAATAGTTATGCTTGTGTACATATATATATTTTTTTGTATAATTAGTGAATGAATGAATGAATGGGGTTACACAACGAACTCAACTCAAGTATCATCCCTTAATTAGAGTTTATTCAATATATTTTTTAATGGTCCAAAAGTGTAGACTGGGTAGGCCTACCCCCAGCCCTTTCTGCCGGCAATTTGAATTCGCCCTGCAGAAGAGTCTGGAGGAGAGGAATACATTTTTGGTGATGGCGGAAGCCATCACCAAGCCATCACCCCCCCCCCACCCCCCGGCTCGCTATTGGCTGGTTTAACACACAGGGAAGCGACGGCAAGCAGCGAATTGCGTATAGACAGTTGAACTAGGCCCATTAATCCTGCCTCTTGTGCTGAAGAAAATGACAGCAACTTCCCCACACCAACGTGCAATCTACGATTGAGCTTGGTCTGGCAATAGCCAGGCTAACGAGCATCACTGAGCCATGGACCACCTTAATTAGCTGCATGGTTCACAACATGGGGTGGATCATCTTATTCCAAAACATCTTAAGAAATTAAAGCGCCAAACAAGGAACCTCTTCCGTGTTACATGAACAAACTCTACTGTCAGATACCTTGTGTAAGTGTCTTTTTCCAACATCATCACACGTCGAGCTTCATATGTATCGTAAAATTAAGACGTGCTGCTGTATATCCTACTTCAAAACACATGACAATGGAATCAGACCACCAGTGGATTACAGATATGGAGCCTACCTTAACAAATAATAACGACACCACGCTGACCGCCTCTTTTGTTCGTCCATTGAAACCCTATTATCCTGCAGAAACATTTGCGATCGTAGTATAAACGATGGTCACTCGTGTTAGAGATTGTTATCATCGACAGTCAAAATGTAGACAGAAGGCATGTCATGGATTGTCTAGCATGGCATCTGAACATGTGCGTCAGGCACACAGCTGAGGCTGAGCACGGAGAGAGCATCCCTGTCATATCATCACCACGGACTGTGGAATAAAGAGCTTACCTTACGGTCACACAGGTACATGATGTGGACGCCGTCTCGCGCATTTAAATACATTGAGATTAATCCACGACGCGGCATCGCCACCGCCGACAGGTTCCGCCTAATGGAGTTCGGCGCGATGACAGCAGGAGGCGTTAGAGCCCTTCTGATCAGTCTGATGGCAGCTTGTCCAATGATATCAAGCCCCTACGGCGCCATCACCTCTAGGCCAATGGTTGTAATGAAGCCACATGAGATGATCTGGTTAGCGTTGCTAACCAGCTAATCAGCCGGAAATTCTGACTATTATGAACTCATCCCTAGAGAAGTGTAACATTTCTATTTAGCGTTTGATAGGAAGGCTAAACCTTTTACATTTCAGTTAGTGGACGTTTTTGATCCCTAAAACGTAGATAATCTCTCTAGTCAAATTAATTTAAAAGGCCTAAATTCCTTTGAAACAGTGGAAGCAGGCTACCTTGCTGAACAACTTAGTAGAAAGATAACCTACATTAACAAAGTACTCTAATCGGGTATATTAAAGGTGTCAAACTAAGGAAAAGTGTGACATTAATTGTGTGAAAATATTATTAACTAGTTATAGAGCTTTGGGTTAGGGTTAACCCAAAGCTAACCATTAACACTTTATAATATTTTTTTAATTAATAAGCCATTCACAAGTAGTCAATAAATGATGAAATAACATGACAAAGGTCTCAATATTATATTATATGATTAGATCATATTTTACGTTGTACAAACTGATTAGGTAGGCCTAACTAGAACAAATGTCTCTGAATCAATGCCCAGCTGTGCCTTCATCTCTTACGATTCTACAATTCCTAGAACTTGTGTTTATATCATTAAACTTCATTTGCGCAATATCCAGAGCAATGACAAATGGTAACACAACCTCTTGGAGATTCTGCAAACATTGGATGTAGTAGGAACCGGTAACCTGCAGCAAGTGATAATTTCAAGTGACCTCCTTAACGACCCTTTCGTGTCAACAGGCTGGGAGCAAATTGTGCCGTTTGAGTAAACAGAGGAGTTTTATAATCTTGTTATCAAAATTGAAAGACGTTAACACAATGCATCATTTTTCTCTTGGGCCTTTCTCAGCTTTTGGTTTGTCAGGTAGGTAGGCTATTCTGACAATGATTAGGCTTCTCGCTCTCTCTTCTATTTTCTTACGAATAGAACCATTACTTAGTGTGTGTGTGTGTGTGTGTGTGTGTGTGTGTGTGTGTGTGTGTGTGTGTGTGTGTGTGTGTGTGTGTGTGTGTGTGTGTGTGTGTGTGTGTGTGTGTGTGTGTGAGAGAGAGTGGAACCAGTGGAGAACCAAATGAATGTTGGCATGTGAAGCACTGGTGTAAAAAACGGATGAAACACTATGTGGCACAGGCCGTATAGAATGCTTGCTGACGCAAGGGGTTGTATTTAAGCCCTTTCGTGAAAAGCAAAGGTGGTTCACTTTTTTTAAATATCCAGTACAATATCCTGCAAAGGTAATATACAAGCTATACGCTCCAAATGTTTAGTTGCACTTAGTCGCAAAAACATTATCAGAGTATAATTATTATTGTTACTGTAATAGGGTTAGGGTAGGGTATTGCAATTGCAACGGATTGCCTCTTATTTTTAACCCAGAGCCTTTTCCTTGGTTGTGCAAGGGATGGGTACATCGCAGCCATGAACTGTATAGCTTTGCAGACAGCCAGGATCGTCAGCGCAGAGGAACATCCTGTTGGTTTCTGGACTGCACTGTGGCACACCATCTGCAGGAAGATTACCGTGCTATGCTGAACTGGTCAGCCCCAGTTGGGTCGTCTCACCATCCAGTCGCTTTGGAAGATTCCAATAGGTTGGAATCTTCCAACCTATTGGCTCCAAAATGTTAAGATGTGTTATGATATGCAGTAACACCATGTCTTAACATTAACAATAGGTGTCCCTATAGGTAACCTATTGAGTGATCGACAACAGATCTCATTAATGGACAAGGCTGATGACTGAACAACTTTTAACATTAATGACAGAGGCTAGCTATACATCATCATGTGTGATCATTGGGTTGAAGGAATAATACATTGATCTCCACTTCATGATCGGCTGGTGCTTGGATTTGAGTCTTTATTCAGGTGGATCGTTGATTTCAACCCAGGTTCACAGCAGAAATCTTAGTCGTTTCACAATAACAGCAAAAAAATTCTGAGATGCCTAGACTTCTTTGGCCTATTCTTTTTTATAGGCCTGTGTACGTCCACGTAACGTAACTGTCTGCAAAAACAAACAAAATGGCAGGCATATTCTAAGTAAAAGATGAAATAGTTTGATATAGATTCTGTATTAGAATGGGTTTAAAAACATTCTTTGAGAGAAATTTGTATATTGGTTTGTTTGTTGTCAATACACATTGAGGGTCTATTTCCTAAGGCAACAATAAAACAATTTACGGCTGAGCTATCACATGCAAGGTTGTTATGGCAAATTGTGCGCTATGCATTGTTATAAAAGCCGGCTAATTCCTTCATCTTTGAATTAGTGAATGACTGAAGTGCTCTATTAAAGTAATAAAACGTAATCTGAGTTTGTGTAAATTAACCTTTTATTTAGAACTCGTACCGTAAGCAACGTCGAGTTTGAGTGAGCAGACCAATCACTTGCTGCTGCCTTTACCACCAGGTGTGAGTGTGATTAGCCTTACAAGCCACATGACATCACTAGTGGGCGTGTCCACCTAGATCTGTGCTGGGTAGATCAGTCTACCAGCCTACCTTGAGCCCCGCTCGCCCGCTACCCGCTGCCCACTGCAGGAGGCGGTGGTGCCCAAGCGCTGACCGCTGACCGCTGCCCGCTGTGGTCCCTCGGCAGCGAGGCTCCGGCGGGGACAATCGCCGTCAACAATAGAGTACTAAAGTGTGGCGTCACATTTCCATAGCAACCGATATTCGGCTCTACGCAAACCAAATTAACAAGGGGAAATCCTATGCCACACAAACGTTTTATAGAAAATGAACGATTTCTTTGCGAATTGATTTGCGAGTTTGCTTTCCCGATAATGTAAGTAATATTGAGAATAGATTATCTTCTTATAAAAAAAATTAACTAAAGTAACGTCGTCAAACTTTTCCTTTTAATACCCCAGGGGAATACATGAAAGCCTCGACATGTTTCGATTGGTAGTGATTTTCACCTCTTGAAATTGATTTATTTTCATTCTGAAAGAAACAACACATGGCAGCAATGGAAAATGCCATCTCTCATTCGACTGTTTAGAACTGAAAATCCGGTTGCCAGGACAACGTGACGTTTTCACTTTAGTACTCTATCGCGTGCAACAATCCCTTTCTCCTCCATGTCGTCGTTCAGTATACTTCGGATTGATGTGGACGTGGAAGAACAAGAGACGTCGAAGAACCCTGGAGGCGCACACAGCTTTTGGCCGTGATAATATTTATTATATGATATAGATATCTACGTATAATATGATATTATTTAGATATATAGCTCCAGGAATCCCGCCGGAGCACCCGGAGTGTTCTAGAATATTTACAGAACACAGCCAAAGTGTGCCTCGCCATTGCGACACATCCACTGTAAACAGAGCGCATGGTACCGTAGCCTCAAGCTACTCAGGGCAACACCCCCACCCTCCTCCTTGACCCCCTCTCTCCTCCTCATTTGCATTAAAGCTACAGACACCGAAACGGCGTGTTTGGGGAAAGCTCAATGTGCGACTGGCTCGTAGTGGCTTTAATTCTGCACCACGGTGTTAGGGACCCACTTATATCTATATTAAAGCATGCATAAAGTAGCATGCCATGGGACCTTTACAATCTGTTAACTCAGTTTGATTTTCGTACTTGAACTCAAAAATTTCTTTTTTTTATTATCAATCTGTTAATGTTACTCAAAAGATATTCTACTTGCTGTAGTTTGGTCTGGCTTTGCGAGACTACTCAAAAGATGACCACAATTTGCAGATTTGTTTGCTATCGTAAAGGCATAAAAAAAGATAGTTAATTAGCGCAGAGTAGGGCTAGCCATGATCTAACTAGTAACTTAACCTGGTAGTTGATTTTAAGGTAAAGTTATGATAATGGCAATTTGTAATTAGGTGAGTGCTGCATGCAGTGCTGCCGGACTGCCGCCGAAGCTGCTTCCGAAGATTGGGCGGCAGTCCGGCAGCTCCGGCGGGGGGAGCTCAGCGGCAGTCGGGCAGCTCAGCTCCGGGAGTACAATCCCTTTCTCCTCCATGTCTCCTCCTCCGGACTGCCGCCGAAGCTTCGGCGACAGACCGGCGGCTCCGGCGGGGGGAACTCGGCGGCAGAACAGCAGCGCTCGTCCGCTGGTCCACTAAATCTTAGCTATGCTCTGATTGGAGGGAGGTGGGGAAGTGGGAGGTAATATTCAAATGTACCCCCTTCCTACATAGGAGGGGGCGCAGAAACGGACTCGCTCGTTTGGTAGCTGTAGGCGCGGTACTTTCAGAAATGCATGTCTCACTCAAAAAATCATGTAGGCCTACTGACTTTTTTCAAAGTTTTTAAGCGTGTGGGAGCACCAGAGACCCAAAACAACACCAAATCCCAGGAAAAGTGCTGTTTTCATAATATTTCCTCTTTTCGTTTTCTGAAACTAATACTAATCAGTATTACTAACTAATACTCAAAACACAAAACTGAAAAGAGTTAACCATTTGGTAAAAATTCCACAAATTTCTTTCAAAATGAAACACGGCACTTAAAGCCATATACTGTCTTCTCAAAACGGATTCTTACCACCAAAACGATAAACATATGAATGAATATCTCTTAGAGAGCATCATTTAAACACTGGGGTGATTAATTCAAAACACTTCCATCAAAATACTGTTTACATATGATTTGGCTTTATGAGGCAATGATACAAATTAAATGTATAAAATTGTTTAGAAATAGCGTCCTTTTAAAAAGATTAATAGGTTGCAATTGTATGGTACATACAGTATAAAGACTGTTGCCATATTGTAATGCAATACTGTGAATATATAATATAAATATTGCATTGACATAATCTTATATACAATGCATATTTGTCAATCCAATGAGCTCAAATGTGCCAAACTCATAATCCCTGCTTCCAAGAGTCATACTGTAAACCTACAGTTGATACTGGATCATTGTTGGAGTTCTGAGAATACTCAAAACTCACAGTACAGTAATTGCTAAAAAGTTAAATGATAAACACTACATTAAGAAAATGTTTAAACTGTCTTTTGGAGATGTAATGAAGTACAAAAAGTAAAATATTTATTTGTTACTATAATAAAGTACAATGTTCAGCTGAACTGGCTACCTGCCAAGACCAGACCAACCCTAATGTCTGCGTCAGTGGCGGATTTAGCAAATTTGGGCCAAAGGCGAAGATATGTATGGGGCCCACCTCATCCGATCTTTAAAAGAGAACGGGAATAAAAACCTTCGTACACTTTACTTCAAAAATTAAGTTGGAAAGCAGAGAACACACAAAGTGTAACACTACACAAACTAATAGTCACACAAACAGTCATATACATATAGTTAGCAAATATTGTCAAGATGAATAATTGACTTTGAGTGCCCTATTTTAACGGTCTGGAACACAAGTGAGAAGCGCCAAGCGCAAGTAGCTTTGTTGGCGGTTCGATGTTGCTATTTTACCGGCAGATGCGCCCGGCGCAAATCTAAAAAGGGTTGGTCTGAAGTAGCCTGATTACGCATAACTTGCAATAAACCAATGTGAGTGCCATCTCCCATCCCCTTTAAGAGCCATGAGCTCATTTGAATCTGACGAGTTGATATTTTGACAGCGCATTTGCAGTCTCCGATGAGACAGATGCATGACCACATGAATTTCAAACTTCAAATGGTTCAGTTTATTGCCAAATAATATGGCCTAATTCACACATGGAATAGCGTTTTCTTCAACAACTTCAGAAACACTGAGTCCTCAAATAAATTTTGTCAAAGAAAACTCAACACACATGATATGCGGTAACTGTGATTCTATTTAATGATGTACGGCATACATTAACAAACATCGTTTCTTACCACTATTGTATGACTTATCGTTATCGACTTGTGTACCTAATATGCATGTGTCCCCCCGTTAATATACATTGCCATGGACTGTATTATGCGTTACGTGTTTAGGTGTACTTGTACATGATGTTTGTGTCAAGAAAATAGGTGTTTGCTGTACGGTGTTTGCAGGTGCATTGAATTAAAAGTACAAGTTATTACCGCTGTATCAGCTGTTCTTTCCCAAATAATTTACCAAGAATGTGTGGCTAGGTAGATGAGAGAAGTATATGCGCGAGGTGCACAAGCAACATTATTCATGCGCCCTTAAAATAACATCTGAACAACACGCTACTGATTTTAAACCAGTTATTTCCTGGTTTGTGGCGCAATTGTTTTCTGAAAAATCTAAATAGCACCAGGGAACGTTTGCGCCAGAACACGCCTCCTCCTTTCGCCGAACCGCCCCTTGGGGCATAAGATCATTCCCTAATTTACATGCGAGTAGCGGTGGAGGGAAAAGAACGCTCTGCGCCAGTTGCAAACTAGCAACGACACATGCGTCAGTGTAGAAAGTCAATTGCGCCGGATGCAAGATAGGGCCCTGTATGTGTGAGCAAGGTTGCAATTGGCATTGCAGTTGAGATTGACATTTCAATCATTCTACAAAAAAAACCCATGTACGAGAGAAAGAGTGACAGAGAGAGTATGAGAGAGAAAAGATAGATTGTTCTCCACATCACACACTTCTGACACAGAGTCCTACTTATTTACGTCTTCTCAAAGGTCTTCACCTAGCGCCACTTCAAAGCTAGCTGCTGCTGCTGTAGCGGCATGTTCAACGCTTTATTCCTGTCTGTATCCCAAACAGTAGCCGTAAAAAAGTGTGTAATCTTTGGCAGCGTGGCCAAATACTTACTGGTGTCTTTTCGCTTTTTTCTTTTATTTGAGCCACTTGGGTAACTTTATTTATTAACCCTTTTCCTAACCCCTTAATTTTATTTTCACGTTAAGACTCGTCTTGCTTCGTCTCTGTTTGTGTTAAAAAAAACGGCCAGCTACCTATGCCTCCTACCTATGTTAAGACCGCCACTGCTCACCACACTGCCAGCCCGAACTGACCTCACTATATCAGCCATCTCTCCCCAGTAAGACCACACGTCCAAGCAAAGATCACTTCAGCAGTTTAGGTAACTCAAGGATGGGCCTTTATTGATCAGACATTAGCATAAGGTATCACATAGGTGTGTATGTGTGCACAGACATTTGTGCAAGAGTAATATCACACACACACAAAGTTAGCTTTTTAATCACACGACACTCCTGCTTTCACGCAACAAACCTGAACATACAATCTAGATATTCCTATAATCTATAACAACGGACAAATGTATACAGTACATGGTCACTTACCTGGACATTTGGAAATGCTTTGAGGAAATGTGTTTGATTAGATAAATCCCCACAATCATTGATTCTTGCTTGGCTAGCCGCCCCTAGATCCAATGGCTGTCCAACTGTCTCTGTACGAGCACTGGATTTGACAGATTTAAAGTGGCTGTCTGAAGGCCAAGCGGGACTATGAGCCTCGTCTAATCATCACTTCCCAGGGTTTTTCCACCATCATCATCCCTCTTCTTTACTTATTTCGTTGTATTTTTGTGTGTCTGTCACTCCTTGTTCATGTCAGTTTGGCTGTGATCAATGCACAGCTACAGCTGGTTGAAGGGGACCAAATCCATTTAACAGTTGATTTGGTTCCATTTTACCAGCTTTAGCAAAGCATTTTTGGCTGGGATGTTGGACTAGGAAGCAAGGAACGGTGAGAGGGAGAGGTTGTCCAAAAGATCTCTGCCTGAATTCCTGAAAGATACAAAAGGAAAAGGAAGCAAAGATTCAGGAAAACTGGGATCACAAACACAGGTTGTGTGCATACTCATATATATGGAGAGAAATGAATGGCAAACTCACACAGGTGCAGAGACACACACACACACACACACACACACACACACACACACACACACACACACACACGCAGACACACACACACACACACACACACACACACACACACACACACACACACACACACACACACACACACACACACACACACACACACACACACACACACACACACACACACACACACCACAAACACTGGTTGTCATTGATTATTGGGCATCATATTGAGAAGTTGCCCTTGTATTGGGCAACCTTGTACCTTTTTGCATAGAAACAA
Organism: Gadus chalcogrammus; assembly: GCF_026213295.1. Taxonomy (NCBI): domain Eukaryota; kingdom Metazoa; phylum Chordata; class Actinopteri; order Gadiformes; family Gadidae; genus Gadus; species Gadus chalcogrammus. The sequence continues at coordinate 7,304,280 of NC_079412.1, read as the reverse complement.
AATATATATGTATCCTTTATTCTACCAGGTTAATCTCATTGCGATTAATATCTCTTTTACAAAAGAGACCTGGCCAAGATGGACAGCAGTCAGTTGCAACATAAAACACAAGACAAAATACAAGTTCAATACTAAGTGCAATTGTAAAAATAAAGAGAGAAAGAGAAATGGATATCAAGGAGTGCAAATATATGTATTAACAAAGAAAGAAAGAATGGATGGAAACAAGAGCAACAGAAGGAGAGCGAGAGAGCAAACAATCCTCAAGCATAAGTAAATTGTGTGCATTGAATGACTTCAGACAAACTAAGGCATACACTTAATTAATGAACTTGCCAACACTGCTTATGAAGCTAGCTTGAAAGGACAGCAGGGACAATTAACTCTGTTTGACCTTGAATATTTCAATTCTCTCTCTCTCTCTCTCTCTCTCTCTCTCTCTCTCTCTCTCTCTCTCTCTCTCTCTCTCTCTCTCTCTCTCTCTCTCTCTCTCTCTCTCTCTCTCTCTCTCTCTCTCTCTCTCTCTCTGAAAAGGGTTAGGGTTACTCATTCTCTCTCTATCTATATCTATATATTTTTTTAAGCTAGTACCATTTCTGTGTATGATCGTTATGATAGATGCTACATATGAAAAGTTCCAAAAACTGTGGGCCCTATTTTAACGGTCTGATACGCAAGTGAGAAGCACAAATCGGAAGTAGCTTTGTGGGCGGGTTTCTGCCGCAGTTGCTATTATACCAGCGGATAAAGGACTCTTGCGCCCGACGCAAATCTAAAAAGAGTTGCCCTGAAGAAGCCTAATTACCCGTAGGTGTGGTTTGGGCGTAACGTGCAATAAACCAATGAGAGTCTCATCCCCTTTAAGATCCATGAGTGCATTTGAACCTGACAAGTTGATATTTTGACAGCGCCTTTGCAGTCTCCGATGAGACAGATGCATGACCACATGAATTTCAAACTTCAAATGGCTCAGTTTATGGCCAAATAATATGGCCTGATTCACACATGGAATAGCTGAGTCGTCATGTAAATTGCGGCAAAAAAAACGTAACACACACATGTTATGCGTTCCTGTGCCCGCAACTGTGGGTCTAGTTAATGGTATGCGGCAATACATTAACACACATCGTTTCTTACCAGTATTGTATACATTATCGTTATTGACTTGTTTTCCTAATATGCATGTGTCCCCCCGTTAATGTACATTGGACTATATTATGCGTTACGTGTTTAGTTTGCGTGTGTTTAAACAGATTGATGCACACATGCACGCCTGCATACATTCATTTTTTTTTTAACACTCACTCGCGGTAAAACGATGTTTCCTCACAATCAAATACTCATCAATCCTAAAAGTTATGGGCTTGTACATTCACAAGATAGTGATATTGTTCCTTCCAAGGCCAAGGCTATGACTTAATATATATATAAATATATATATATGCCTAATATTGGACAAAATCATCGTCACCTTGCTTACGAATTCAATATCTTTTGATCCAAAATCAAATTGATTGTCTCTCTCTTACAATGCACGGCTCGATTAATTCACACTTAAATGAGTACATTTATTTTTAATTCCAGTTGATTAAAAAAACTAACAGACATAAAAAGATACTAGACTGTCAAGGAGTGAGATTATTCACTCTCTTTTTATCTCTTAGTTGTTTTTTTATATTTAATTAAAGAATCATTGACGTCAACATGTTGATGTAGGAAAAGGACACGATGGAGAAGAAGTGAAGGAAACAAAAACACACATGCACACACACACACACACACACACACACACACACACACACACACACACACACACACACACACACACACACACACACACACACACACACACACACACACACACACACACACACACACACAGAACACACAGTGGAGGAGAAGAGAAAAATGGTCTGGCCTGAGGTCCAGACCTGTCAGTGAACTGCTGTCCTCCAGCGTCTGCAACACGCAGCACTGCAGAATGTGTAGACCTACTGTGCGTGGGGTTGTGTCTGGATGCGTACGTGTATCTGTACTGTATGCGGGTCTGCGTGTGGATGTGTGCATCAGAAGTCTCCAGATTGAGCGCTTTCTGCTCGCACAAACAATGGTGAATGATTGCTCTTATGTGGTAATGATAGAGAGGATAAGGGAATGTGAGTGTGTGTGTGTGTGTGTGTGTGTGTGTGTGTGTGTGTGTGTGTGTGTGTGTGTGTGTGTGTGTGTCTGTGTGTGTGTGTGTGTGTGTGGGTGTGTGTGTGTGTGTGTTCGTGTGTATCCATCAAGCAAGGATATCTACGAGACGATATCGACCTCAGAGGAGAAAGTGCGGCACTTGAAATGCTTTTCATCACAGGTTTTCTCCAGCTTAAGTAGACATTCCCTCCGTCAGTCCTACTGTCACACCGCGTGCACTCTGAGATCACCGTGCACAGCCCGGCCTCGGGCCTGCTCCTCCAGACGCTCCGCTCAGATCTTCAAACACAACCCTGACAGCCCTTGTTGCTTTAGCATTAACCTCCTCAGACGCCTGCTAACCGTGGCCTGCAGGGGGAGCCGTCTCCCGCTGAGCTGCTGCAGGGACCCCCTGGCCGTCAGATGGCTTTAAGTGCGGTTGTGTGTCTGTGGATATGGATGTGTGTGTATATGTATGGGCATGTGTTTCAGAGAACCTGTGTGTGTGCATGCCAGTGTTTATAAAAGTGTCTGTTTTAGTGCGTGTCTGTGTGTGTGTGTTTCAGAGAATGCATGTATTGTGTTTGAATATGTATGTGTGTGGATGAATGTGTTTGTGTATGCATGTGTATGTGTGAATGTATACGTATGCATGTGTGTGTGCGTGTGTGTGCTGGGTGCCCTCTATCATGTGAATATTTATCTATTCTGGGACTCTGCCGTCCTCTGCATTCCTGACCTTATATTGGAGACAAGAGGAATGAGTGTTGGGGACAGCTGGACCCTGGCACCCAGCATTGTAGAGAGAGAGAGAGAGAGAGAGAGAGAGAGAGAGAGAGGGAGAGAGAGAGAGAGGAAAGTGAGTCGGGGGTTGAAACAGAGACAGGAAGGCAGATAAAGAGATGGTAGCGGTAACGACAGCCCATGGGGTCACGGAGAGAAGGTCAGCATGGGTTTTGCAGTGTCCCCAAGGGAGGGACGTTCGAAGCACTAGCCAGCCAATGAAGGAGCAGCCAGGACAGCGCTATGTATAGCCCCTAGAGGAGAGGGAGACACACCCCGACACTGGTGTTCCCCCCCGGACCCAACTCACCCCCCCTGACCCCAATCAACCTGGCATACGGCGGTATATGTCCCCCTCCAAATGAACGCTGTGTACATTTATTGACAGCTGGACTTGACAGGCGCGTTGGACACCGTCTGTCTTCTCTCTATAAGCGTTTGCTAATTATTCTAAAGAGGACTCTGTGCATCGTCCCGCCTGCTCCAATTAACCAAGAAAACCGGCTCCTTGACGAACGGGGAATATACCCCTCAATATACATCTGTCGAGGAGCGAACAAACCTGCTTGGCAGTGCAAAATGCCTTCTATCTCTCTCCCTTCTCCTCCACTCTGTTCTCTCTCTCTGTCCCTCTGTCTCCTGCTGCTGACGGCTGGCTCTTGCTTGGTGGGTGGTTGTGGTGTCAGGGTTTACACTGGAGGTGTGTTGGTCAGGGGGAGGCGACCAGAGACCCTTTACACTGGAGGTGTGTTGGTCAGGGGGAGGCGACCAGAGACCCTTTACACTGGAGGTGTGTTGGTCAGGGGGAGGCGACCAGAGACCCTTTACACTGGAGGTGTGTTGGTTAGGGGGAGGCGACCAGAGACCCTTTACACTGGAGGTGCGGCGACCAGAGACCCTTTACACTGGAGGTGTGTTGGTTAGGGGGAGGCGACCAGAGACCCTTTACACTGGAGGTGCGGCGACCAGAGACCCTTTACACTGGAGGTGCGGCGACCAGAGACCCAGGCCCCCAACAGGCCGGCGTGCTGCCAGAAGCCATCATCGACTCAACCACACGGATCAGGATAAGCATCAGTCTGCGTACACCACACACTGTACTACGCTCTGCAGATTTTTCAACTCTCCAATATTCATCCTTATAAAAAGATGCAGACATTATAGCTTGAGAATATTAAAAGGCCATAAAGTCAATTGAGAACGATTTTCAAAAAAAATACATACGCTCTAAGCCAGGGGTGCTAACACTTTTTCGGCTTGCGAACTACTCTCAAAACTAGCAGGTAAAAATGATCTACCTACTTTAGCAAGATGCGAAACCATTTTTATTATATATACTGATTACATACTCTGACTTGCCCTGAATGGAGTCAGCCAGGATTGCATAGTCCGGACAGTAGCTGCTGGTAGCTCGTCCCAAGCAAGGCTTCCAAATGACCATCAGTCATGGTGGACCGGTATTTAGACTTAATAATCTTCATGTGGGAAAAGAGTGACTGGCATAAGTTGTCATTAGTAAAGGCAAATAATGTAGTCAGGGAGGTAGCCCATTTCCTGATGTTTGAATACTACTTTGTGAGTAAGTTCCAAAATTGTCCATGAGCCCTGGACTCAATATCAGCTTGTACTATCAAAATCTCATTCTTCACTGCTGACGAGTTCGGAAAACAATGCTGCAATTATTGATGCGAGGAAATCAACCTCAACATCTTCCCCAAATGGATAGCACATAAATGTAGATATTGGCTCAAATAAGGCAAAGTCTTGAAACCGTGTGTCAAAGTTCGACAGACAATTATTGTCAATCAAGTGGTTAATGCCATTGGGATGATACAATTATTGAATAAAATAAAATAAAATAATATTAATGTCTCAAAGGAACATAATGAACACAGATAACTAAGATTTCTGTTTCCTACTATGTTCGAGTCATCTCCTTCGACAGTTATACAACAAGCTTACCGGTATTCTGGTTGTAAACGTAATCTTCTATGGCTGACAATATTTATTCTGTCTAATAAGACGTTTACCCTTCCAGCAGGTAGCAGAGGTGCGATGGTGTGGGGATGGTGAATTGCTCATCGCAGTATTCCTGTATTGCTTTTTATTACAACTTGGTTAGGAAGGATGAGTTTGATATCAACTACGGAAGCATTGCAAATGGTGCGTCATAGGTTTAGGCAGTGAGGTTTAGGTGGAGGCCTAGCACCATTCTCGATACCATTCTCCCGGCCGCCCTCGCCCTAATACTGGCCCCTAGTGGTGGGGGTGAAGGGTGTGAGGAAGGACTTGCTGCAGTGTGATGCAGCAGCAACTGCCTCAACTCCCCCAGAACACACGGCAGTTCCTCCTACCTGCGTCTGGACGTGAGCAGCACCAGGACCGGGGGGTTAGTGGTGAAAGCAAGAGGGCGTGCAAGGGGGGGGGGGAGGGAGCTGGGTAGGTGAACTGACTCAGCAAATTCCTTCGCCTGATTGGTTGATCAGAGAAGCAAACGGGACCATAAGAAGACAACCCCCCCCCCACCCCGCCTCCATGAGCCACATCCTCTACTCCTCCTTCTACACATAGAAATATGTGTATAAGTTACCAATCTATCTACATGCTATATGCACATACAGTATACACACAAACCAAAAGGTTGTTTTTGGTTGTCATTATCTGTATCCTCAATGTAGGGTAAACTATTTTCATTTTATACATTGTATGTCTCCTCATGCAAATGTCCTGTGTGATCCAGACTAGATATAATATATCTTCAGGGTATCGCACCACAATTTCATCTAGCATTGAACATCCACCAGCCTAGCCAGGACAACACAATTTGACCCCACCGGATCACAGACCATGAAAGCACCTAGATAGCATCCAGGGAATGGGTCTCCCACGAGTGACCTACTGCAGCATTGATCTCTTTCTGCTTGGGATTTTGCTCCATTAAAATGATTCAATCCCCAAAGCAGATTCTATTTTTTTTTACCTTAGAATCTATCAGCAACCACCAAAATCAAAGTTATTGGGTGATAACAACCCCAACCCTCCCTCATCTTTGGGAATCCAACACATTGTAAATAGTGCTATTAAGCCTTATCAACTCAGACAAATTTGAGTGTATGTTGCTCATAAATGGACACAATAAAATAGCAAAACTTTTTTTTTTCTCAAGCTAAAGCAGAATTGAGGATTCACAATCAAAAATTTAAGGGGACAAATGTCTTCACTTCTGCACCTCGGTCCCCACCCAGGTCCTCAACCGGTAGTGTATACTAATGACCCCCTAACTCCTGCATCTCTCTTATATCAGGGCCTCGTGCCTTTCATCTTTCTCTCTCCCATGTTCTTTCTGTTATTCTATCTTTCCTCTCTCTCTCTCTCTCTCTCTCTCTCTCTCTCTCTCTCTCTCTCTCTCTCTCTCTAACTCCAGCCCTTCCACACCCGTCTCCTGACGAACCGACTGCCCCCACCGCGGTGGGTATTAGCAGTGCATTCAGTACGGGCCTCACACAAATTCACTCTGCTGCCATACAGAAATCCAATGCAGTTGCAGTCAGTAAGGAGCTGATCAGGAATAAAGGAACCGCCTGTGGTAAAGGGACTGGGTGGTGCCTTTTGTCATCCCTCTCCTTTCTGCAGCGCAATAGGGTGTTCCACTGTTCCACCATGGTGTGACTGAGAGCATTCATTATATCAGTTGGGTCTTTATTGCAGACAATAAGGGAAGAATGGAGAATTGACTACAGCTTCTGAGGGACCTTGTGGGAAGATAAATGGCAAGGTGTGATTAAAGTGAGTCCAGGGATGAGCCCCTATCTACCATTGGGCTGGTGGAGCAGAGTTAGTATGAGGGGGCTTTTTCTAACGGTCAATGCAGAGATAGCTTCTCAACACGTTTGGACAAGATTATGTGTCAACTTGCCATATACTGGATTTAACCAGCAGCGTGTGCCCTACGACTTAATGCCGCATTGCCCCCCGAATCCCAACCCACCTCCCCAAGTCGTCTCCTCTCTCCACTGTCACTCCTCCCCTCTACGCTCTTCAAGCGCCTCACATTTAGTTGTCCACACAAATCCAAGCAACCCAGTGGACTGGTCATATCTGCCACACAAGACACGAGACAGACGTCAGCCTCACTCTCTGCTTCCTCTTCTTTTCTCACTCCCATGCGTTTTTTCAGCAAAAAGAAAAGCCAGGACAAAGTCAAGAGATCATAACAGCGGCTGAATCAAGCATTGTGAGACTACAATAGTATTATTTGAGGTTTGGTGATTCGTAGCTGTCTGTTGCTGATTTGTAGCAATTACAGACAAAGGTGTTTCACTACAAATGACTGAGATTTATTTGATTGAATTAACATTAAAGAACAGCATTTCAAGTTTTTTTTTCATCGATTAATAATTTGTCATCTAAATTTGTACATATTTACAATTCTGCTATAATTCTATCGAGGGTTAGAGAGAGAGTCGGTGTAGAGAGTTGTAACTACAACAATAGCCTTCAGCCACTGGCATCCCAGAGCTCTCTAAACCTATAGTTTCTACGCTGCTGATACAGCAACAATCCTTTAGATGCCTTAAGCCCCACTGTTACAGATGGTTATCTGCCTAGCATACACTGTAATCGTCTCTGCGCAACAAAATGGAAGCAATTATCTCTAGCACACAACGATCAGTGGAAAAGATCAGAACTCATTACTCTTTATGGAGGTTTGGGCTGAGACTCTGTCTACCATGCTTACTTTCTCTCCATTTCCCTTTAATTCAGTGCATAATTCACCTTTATGACACCTGTACCGCAACCATCTGCATCATCCTCATCCCCACCACTGGTCTTGCTACTTGAAGTTCTCTTTCTATTTGAGAAAGATTGGAGCAATGGGGACTTCACACCCCCTCTCCCCTAACAAGCTCTGTAGTTCCTCCCATCTCCTCCACCCAACACACACACACACACACACACACACACACACACACACACACACACACACACACACACACACACACACACACACACACACACACACACACACACACACGTAATTGTCTTCCTCAGCCTCTCTCCTCCTCTAGTAATGCTTCTTGCAGTGAATGTGATGACAGAGGAATGCTCACAAGGACCATGCTGACCCCTACAGTGGGTAGCGAGGCAGGGGAGGGCCTTCTCAAGGGGGGGCTGTTGGACCTGGTTCTGCAGAGGTTCTGCAGCTCGACAGAAGGACTCACTGAGCCGGGTGAGTAACGGCTGATAGACAGACCTCAGCTCCACTCGGTCTGGCCGCTCCTGTCTGACTGGACGACCAGGTCCTCACCTTATCTGCTGACAAACTGACTTGCTGAACTGCTGGCCGGTCGAAT